>NC_069499.1:1594129515-1594137015 GCF_027579735.1 Bombina bombina
TTGCATTGTAAGTTTTGCCAAGAACTTTGACAAATGACTGTATCGCAAAGTTATGTATATGTTCACCTATCGTATAGGCACATCTTCCATTGCACTCCAATAGCACACTCCTCAAAACCACTTACTCCACTGTCGGAGTCACACCTGAAAGATTCGTAGCTCACTTTAAAGGTACAGCTGCATGTATAGAGCCAAAAATGTCTCTGAAGAAACAAAAGATTCAGGGAATAGGCCTGGACAGGTGCACTAGAAATCCTGGCCCACGGTACATTCGACAGGTACCTGGGTTCTCATAAACACATAGTGCCAACGCACGTTTCTCCCCCACCTCTAGTATGTGTTACAGGGGATCATCAGGGCATGTAGAGTCCTCAGTGGACTTCCTCTTTTATGCAGATACCTAATTGCTTACAGGTGTTTTTTCCCAAGTATCCTTGCAACACCTTAAAGCTGTATCACTTTTAACCCTGTATTTCAAAAAAGCCTCTCAAAACTCAAAATTGTGTTAGAAAGTAATAGGTAAATATGTTTTGGTTCAACCTAATTCCTGGTTACCCCCAATACTTTCAAATACACAACAGAAGAGATAGAAATTACCCTCTTAAACTGGCGCACACTTCAAACAGATGTTTATTATATTTAAAAAAAATGAAAATTTATAAAAAGTGGACAAATTCAAGCTTATCGTTTAAACCTTTTGGGAATCTAGTTCCCAGTCTGTAGATCCATTTCGCCTCTTTTTGCAGGAGGACCCTATCATTATTTCCACCACGTCCATTTGTGATGCCTTTATCTATTATGATAAATTTCAATGAATCTACATTTTTATTGTGTACATTACAAAAATGCCTGGCAACATTAGTTTCTCTGGAGTGGAGAATATCGTCCCTGTGCTCCTGTACTCGGTCCTTCACCAATCTTTTCGTTTTTCCAACATAGAAAGCCGGACAGGAGCACCGCAGAAGATATATCACCCCCTCCGATTTGCAGTTAAAGAAGAATCTTATATCAAAGATCTTTCCATCCTGGACAGAGAATTGTTTAGTGCTATCCATGTGGGCACAGTATACACAGTGCCCACATGGAAAGCTACCCTTAATACCTCTGTCCTTTCTCAGCCAATCAGAGGCCGAAGGGCCCCTTGAGAATTGGCTCCTCACCAGTTTGTCCTTTAAACTTTGTGCTTTTCTAGCTGTTAGCAAAGGTGTATCCCCCATCACACTGTTCACTTTTTCATCAAGGGATAGGATGTGCCAATTTTTCTTGAAAACTGACCTTAGACTCTCCCATTGATTATTAAAATTAGAGATAAATCTAATTTTATTAGTTTCATTTTTAGAATTATTGCGATATAGTAAGTCATCCCTGGACATATTTCTTGCTTTCCAGAGAGATTTCTTGAGGCACTTGTTAGAATAACCTCTTTTTAGGAATCTCTCTTTCATTAGGGCTGCATGAGTGTCAAACTTGGAGAGAGAAGAGCAATTTCTCCTCAGACGGAGGAATTGGCCATACGGGATCCCTTTTTTAAGGTGGTTCGGATGGCTACTATCTGCATGTAATATATTGTTAGTTGCGGTCTTTTTCCTGTAATTTTCCGTCACTATTCTTACTCCCTCTTTTTTCAAAGTCACATCTAGAAAATTTAGTTCTACTGTATTGGTTTCTGACGTCAGGATGATGTTCTTGTCGTTGTGGTTAAGGACCGCAACGAATTCATTGAATTCTTCTGCCGTCCCATCCCACAGGACAAGAACATCATCCACATATCTAATCCATAGTAGCACTTTGTCCTCAAAGATCCTTGAATAGTACTCAAAGATCTCTGATTCCCAAAGGCCCAGATGTAGACATGCATATGTGGGGGCACAAACTGCCCCCATCGCTGTCCCACACAGTTGGCGAAATATCTGTCCGTCAAATGAAAAAATATTATTTTTCAAGACAAACTCTAACAGGGAGTAGACAAATTCAGTATGTTCAGCATATGTTGGTCCTCTGGTCTCTAAGAACCTCCTTATTGCTGTTAAGCCTATTTTATGTGGTATGGAGGAGTAAAGACCCTCTACATCAAGAGATGCCAGAATGGTCTTTTCATTTACTACTACTCCATCCAACTTTCTCAAAAGATCGGCTGTGTCTTTAACATATGATGTTAAGGTTAGTAAAAAGGGTCGCAGGTATTTATCAACATACTCCCCAATTTTTTCAGTTGCACTCCCTATTCCCGAGACTATAGGCCTTCCCGGGGGGCACTGCATGTTTTTATGCAGCTTTGGCAATACATAAAAGACAGGCATAACTGGATGCTCAGGATATAGGAATTTGAACTCATTTTGGGTAATTACCCCTTTGCTTCTTGCATAATTCAAAAGTTTAAAAAGGGAATTTTGGACATGGACCAGAGGGTTGCCACCAATTTTTTCATATTGCTTTTTGTTATTTAGCTGCCGTTTGACTTCATTCACATAAAAATGCTCATCAAGTAAAACCAAATTACCGCCCTTGTCGGCAGGCTTTATCACCAAACCTTTGGCCATACTTAGTTCTTTTAGTGCTATTCTTTCCCTAGGTTTTAGGTTATCAAAAGTTTGTTGGCTCGATATATCTTCTATATCTTTCTCCATTTGTTTTACAAAAAGATTAACCGCTGGAACCAGGGAAAGTGAAGGCATATATGTTGATTTTGGTTTAAAGGCATACTTTCTATCCACCAAAGATTCTCTCTGTGTGTCATTATCAAAAACAGCTTGGTTTTCAGCAAGAAGTAACTCTAAATCATTAAGGGCCACTTGATCAGTTGCATCTAACATATAGTTGTTATCTGATTTAGATTTCATAATGACAGACAGGACAATCTTTCTTGCAAAAAGATGTAGGTCTTTTATGACCTCAAACTTGTCAATTGGTGTATTGGGGCAGAAGGACATACCTTTTTTAAGGAGTTCGATATGAGCTAGGTTTAGAGGAAAAGAGGAGAGGTTTACTATCTGTAGTTCCTCATCCATTGGGGTTTTTAAAAGCCCCTGCGTAATCCCCTCCCTCTGTACCTCCCCCTGCTCTGTGGAGCCTGGTCCCCTCTCCCTCTCTTTTCTCTGGTAGGATATCTCTTTTCCTTCCCTTGCCCCCCATAAGGGTCTCTTCCTTTTTCCCCTTCTGTTTTTCCTCCTCCTTCTATTTGTGTGTTTGCTAGGGAGTTTTTTGAGGGTCCTGATTCTGAGTCTGACATATCAGTCCCGGAGTCATAGGTCCCTTTCTGAGATTTATATGTGTAAACCCTGCCATTTTTATAATCATCCTGATCTCTCCTTAGTTTCCTACATTTTCTTGATTTAATGTCAATTTTCAACTTTGAGATATTTGAGCTTGTTTCTCCATTCAATTTCTCAAATTTAGGGTCACATTCGAAAGAGTTAACCTTGATCATTGCTATTTCTGCTTCCCCCTTTACTTTCTCTAACCTTTTATTGTTTCTTTTGATCATCATTTCCATTAGATCAAGGGAGGTTGAGGAGAGTTTCTCATTCCATTCTTCTATGAAAGAGTCTCCCTCCTCATCCTCCCTTGTATTGGCACCTGGATCAAGTGACAATCTTAGTCCCCTAGGGATTATTTTCTTTTCAATATAGTTTGCCAGACTAGCATTTTCTGCCTTAATTTTCAATTGTCTACTCAAAAGGTATCTATATTTTCTGAAAGCACTGAAAATAGTTACCACTTCTTCATCATTTTCATCATTCCCCCCACTAATATCATTAGCCAGAGAATCTTTGAGTTCTGCCTCCCATAAATCATCTGAGAGAGTGTACGCCATGGTAGTGGCAGCTGAACAAAGACAGACAAGATTGTGGGAAAATGTAGGAGTTTTGAAACTAAGAACTCCTTAAGCAATCTACTCCAATCTCACCAGAAAAGGACAATTGAATCCTCAAATTATTATCCTCAAAAAGTAAAGACTAAATATAGGGGGTGTGAGAGAGTAGGTAATATTGCTAATTTGCTTTAAATGGTGCCACCCTTATAGTAAATATAAAATATAAAAGAAAGATAGAAAAAAATACCAGGGTATATAAGATTACCCTAGAACAGCAAGGGAATAAACGGCACACATAGAAGACTTTCAAAAATTTATTTATAATAATTTCCCAAAAATACACTTAAGTATATAGCGATATCTTATCTGTCAATATCAGTTACCACTAAAGACAGCAAAATCTAAAACATTTTAAGTGCACTTAGACCTAATACTTTCCCTATGCTATAAATTACAAAAAGACATTTTTGTCTTTTTGTAATTTATAGCATAGGGAAAGTATTAGGTCTAAGTGCACTTAAAATGTTTTAGATTTTGCTGTCTTTAGTGGTAACTGATATTGACAGATAAGATATCGCTATATACTTTAGTGTATTTTTGGGAAATTATTATAAATAAATTTTTGAAAGTCTTCTATGTGTGCCGTTTATTCCCTTGCTGTTCTAGGGTAATCTTATATACCCTGGTATTTTTTTCTATCTTTCTTTTATATTTTATATTTACTATAAGGGTGGCACCATTTAAAGCAAATTAGCAATATTACCTACTCTCTCACACCCCCTATATTTAGTCTTTACTTTTTGAGGATAATAATTTGAGGATTCAATTGTCCTTTTCTGGTGAGATTGGAGTAGATTGCTTAAGGAGTTCTTAGTTTCAAAACTCCTACATTTTCCCACAATCTTGTCTGTCTTTGTTCAGCTGCCACTACCATGGCGTACACTCTCTCAGATGATTTATGGGAGGCAGAACTCAAAGATTCTCTGGCTAATGATATTAGTGGGGGGAATGATGAAAATGATGAAGAAGTGGTAACTATTTTCAGTGCTTTCAGAAAATATAGATACCTTTTGAGTAGACAATTGAAAATTAAGGCAGAAAATGCTAGTCTGGCAAACTATATTGAAAAGAAAATAATCCCTAGGGGACTAAGATTGTCACTTGATCCAGGTGCCAATACAAGGGAGGATGAGGAGGGAGACTCTTTCATAGAAGAATGGAATGAGAAACTCTCCTCAACCTCCCTTGATCTAATGGTAATGATGATCAAAAGAAACAATAAAAGGTTAGAGAAAGTAAAGGGGGAAGCAGAAATAGCAATGATCAAGGTTAACTCTTTCGAATGTGACCCTAAATTTGAGAAATTGAATGGAGAAACAAGCTCAAATATCTCAAAGTTGAAAATTGACATTAAATCAAGAAAATGTAGGAAACTAAGGAGAGATCAGGATGATTATAAAAATGGCAGGGTTTACACATATAAATCTCAGAAAGGGACCTATGACTCCGGGACTGATATGTCAGACTCAGAATCAGGACCCTCAAAAAACTCCCTAGCAAACACACAAATAGAAGGAGGAGGAAAAACAGAAGGGGAAAAAGGAAGAGACCCTTATGGGGGGCAAGGGAAGGAAAAGAGATATCCTACCAGAGAAAAGAGAGGGAGAGGGGACCAGGCTCCACAGAGCAGGGGGAGGTACAGAGGGAGGGGATTACGCAGGGGCTTTTAAAAACCCCAATGGATGAGGAACTACAGATAGTAAACCTCTCCTCTTTTCCTCTAAACCTAGCTCATATCGAACTCCTTAAAAAAGGTATGTCCTTCTGCCCCAATACACCAATTGACAAGTTTGAGGTCATAAAAGACCTACATCTTTTTGCAAGAAAGATTGTCCTGTCTGTCATTATGAAATCTAAATCAGATAACAACTATATGTTAGATGCAACTGATCAAGTGGCCCTTAATGATTTAGAGTTACTTCTTGCTGAAAACCAAGCTGTTTTTGATAATGACACACAGAGAGAATCTTTGGTGGATAGAAAGTATGCCTTTAAACCAAAATCAACATATATGCCTTCACTTTCCCTGGTTCCAGCGGTTAATCTTTTTGTAAAACAAATGGAGAAAGATATAGAAGATATATCGAGCCAACAAACTTTTGATAACCTAAAACCTAGGGAAAGAATAGCACTAAAAGAACTAAGTATGGCCAAAGGTTTGGTGATAAAGCCTGCCGACAAGGGCGGTAATTTGGTTTTACTTGATGAGCATTTTTATGTGAATGAAGTCAAACGGCAGCTAAATAACAAAAAGCAATATGAAAAAATTGGTGGCAACCCTCTGGTCCATGTCCAAAATTCCCTTTTTAAACTTTTGAATTATGCAAGAAGCAAAGGGGTAATTACCCAAAATGAGTTCAAATTCCTATATCCTGAGCATCCAGTTATGCCTGTCTTTTATGTATTGCCAAAGCTGCATAAAAACATGCAGTGCCCCCCGGGAAGGCCTATAGTCTCGGGAATAGGGAGTGCAACTGAAAAAATTGGGGAGTATGTTGATAAATACCTGCGACCCTTTTTACTAACCTTAACATCATATGTTAAAGACACAGCCGATCTTTTGAGAAAGTTGGATGGAGTAGTAGTAAATGAAAAGACCATTCTGGCATCTCTTGATGTAGAGGGTCTTTACTCCTCCATACCACATAAAATAGGCTTAACAGCAATAAGGAGGTTCTTAGAGACCAGAGGACCAACATATGCTGAACATACTGAATTTGTCTACTCCCTGTTAGAGTTTGTCTTGAAAAATAATATTTTTTCATTTGACGGACAGATATTTCGCCAACTGTGTGGGACAGCGATGGGGGCAGTTTGTGCCCCCACATATGCATGTCTACATCTGGGCCTTTGGGAATCAGAGATCTTTGAGTACTATTCAAGGATCTTTGAGGACAAAGTGCTACTATGGATTAGATATGTGGATGATGTTCTTGTCCTGTGGGATGGGACGGCAGAAGAATTCAATGAATTCGTTGCGGTCCTTAACCACAACGACAAGAACATCATCCTGACGTCAGAAACCAATACAGTAGAACTAAATTTTCTAGATGTGACTTTGAAAAAAGAGGGAGTAAGAATAGTGACGGAAAATTACAGGAAAAAGACCGCAACTAACAATATATTACATGCAGATAGTAGCCATCCGAACCACCTTAAAAAAGGGATCCCGTATGGCCAATTCCTCCGTCTGAGGAGAAATTGCTCTTCTCTCTCCAAGTTTGACACTCATGCAGCCCTAATGAAAGAGAGATTCCTAAAAAGAGGTTATTCTAACAAGTGCCTCAAGAAATCTCTCTGGAAAGCAAGAAATATGTCCAGGGATGACTTACTATATCGCAATAATTCTAAAAATGAAACTAATAAAATTAGATTTATCTCTAATTTTAATAATCAATGGGAGAGTCTAAGGTCAGTTTTCAAGAAAAATTGGCACATCCTATCCCTTGATGAAAAAGTGAACAGTGTGATGGGGGATACACCTTTGCTAACAGCTAGAAAAGCACAAAGTTTAAAGGACAAACTGGTGAGGAGCCAATTCTCAAGGGGCCCTTCGGCCTCTGATTGGCTGAGAAAGGACAGAGGTATTAAGGGTAGCTTTCCATGTGGGCACTGTGTATACTGTG
>NC_069499.1:1594139515-1594144515 GCF_027579735.1 Bombina bombina
GTGGTTTGTATTTTTAAAACCACAGAGTGTATTGGACATTGAGAAACATGTACAATAAGATTCTGTAGTGTTAAGGTGTTATAATAATTTTTAAGAAAATCGCGATTAAATCGCAAATACGTTTTTTTGTTTGTTTTGTTTTGTTTTGTTTTTTTAAACTGCAATTCCCCTCCCCCCCATATCGCCCAGCCCTAGTACACAAGGATGTGCACGGCTAGGCAGTTGTTGGGGACCAGGATTGGGGGAGATGTCACCAGCAGTTAGAATAAGCAAGAGGGAGAGTGACATGAGATGAGATACAGATTTGCAGTAGTGAGACTGCTTTTGAGACAAGGTGCAGGGGGTAGAGAGAGTGTTTAGGAATAGGTAGAGTTCATGAGTACTAAAGTAAGGTGAGTATAAGAGAGATGGGCTAATGAACAGTGCAGGTGGAGAGGGAGAAGGAGTAAGTGAGTAATGTAGTTTGTTATAGAGACAAGAGGTAGCAAAAAGGAATAAGATGATATTGAGCATTTTTACAAAAATGAGAACCAATTAAACATATAAAACAGATATCTCTTCAACAAAGAATAACATGAGAACAACACACATTTGATAATAAAAGTAAACTGGAACATTTTTTAATTAAAATTGTATTCTCTATCTGAAAAATGAAAGTTTTTTTTTGTTGGCTTTAATGCCCCTTTAAAATGTTTCTGATGACTTATTAAACCAGCTGCAGAGTATACAATGTATGAGATGTTGCTCCTTTAGTTTTTTTTAATATGAAATAGCTGTTTTACTTATTCAAACCACAACCCTATCAAATGGGCTGAGCTTACAGGGAGAGCAGACCTCAATAACTTATCTTTCATAATACAGAAATTAAAGAGAGACATGAAACCAAACATTTTCCATCATGATTCAGAGCATATGATTTTAAGCAACTTATCACTTTGCTTCCATGATCCATTTTTTTAAATTCCCTTAGAATCCTTTGTTAAAAAGGAAACAATAACTAAAGATCTTTGCATTTCTTTTGTGGGACTGAACAATTAATATAAGGCAGCCGAGCGAATAATAAATAAACCGTATACCATGTAGAATGAATAAACTGTATGATAAATAAAGCGTATACCATGTATGATAAATAAACCGTATACTGTGTAGGATAAATAAACTGTATACCGTGTATGATAAATAAACCGTATACCGTGTATGATAAATAAACCGTATACTGTGTATGATAAATAAACCGTATACCATGTAGGATAAATAAACCGTATACTGTGTATGATAAATAAACCGTATATGATAAATAAACTGTATACTGTGTATGATATAAATAAACCGTATATGATAAATAAACTGTATACTGTCTATGATAAATAAACCGTATATGATAAATAAACTGTATACTGTGTATGATAAATAAACTGTATACTGTCTATGATAAATAAACCGTATATGATAAATAAACTGTATACTGTCTATGATAAATAAACCGTATATGATAAATAAACCGTATACCGTGTATGATAAATAAACCGTATAACGTGTAGGATAAATAAACCGTATACTGTGTATGATAAATAAACCGTATACTGTGTATGATAAATAAACCGTATACTGTGTATGATAAATAAACCGTATACCGTGTATGATAAATAAACCGTATAACGTGTAGAATAAAAAAACCTTATACCGTGTATGATAAATAAACCGTATAACGTGTAGAATAAATAAACCGTATACCGTGTATGATAAATAAACCGTATATGATAAATAAACTGTATACTGTCTATGATAAATAAACTGTATACTGTCTATGATAAATAAACTGTCTATGATAAATAAACTGTATACTGTGTAGGATAAATAAACTGTATACTGTGTAGGATAAATAAACTGTATACTGTCTATGATAAATAAACTGTATACCGTGTATGATAAATAAACTGTATACTGTCTATGATAAATAAACTGTATACTGTCTATGATAAATAAACTGTATATGATAAATAAACTGTATACTGTCTATGATAAATAAACTGTATATGATAAATAAACTGTCTATGATAAATAAACTGTATACTGTCTATGATAAATAAACTGTATATGATAAACTGTCTATGATAAATAAACTGTATACTGTCTATGATAAATAAACTGTCTATGATAAATAAACTGTCTATGATAAATAAACTGTCTATGATAAATAAACTGTATACTGTCTATGATAAATAAACTGTCTATGATAAATAAACTGTATACTGTCTATGATAAATAAACTGTCTATGATAAATAAACTGTATACTGTCTATGATAAACTGTCTATGATAAATAAACTGTATACTGTCTATGATAAATAAACTGTCTATGATAAATAAACTGTATACTGTCTATGATAAATAAACTGTATACTGTCTATGATAAATAAACTGTATACTGTCTATGATAAATAAACTGTCTATGATAAATAAACTGTATACTGTCTATGATAAATAAACTGTATACTGTCTATGATAAATAAACTGTATACTGTCTATGATAAATAAACTGTATATGATAAATAAACTGTATACTGTCTATGATAAATAAACTGTATACAGTCTATGATAAATAAACTGTATACTGTCTATGATAAATAAACTGTATATGATAAATAAACTGTCTATGATAAATAAACTGTATACTGTCTATGATAAATAAACTGTATACTGTCTATGATAAATAAACTGTATATGATAAATAAACTGTATACTGTCTATGATAAATAAACCGTATATGATAAATAAACTGTATACTGTGTATGATAAATAAACCGTATACCGTGTATGATAAATAAACCGTATACTGTGTATGATAAATAAACCGTATACCATGTAGGATAAATAAACCGTATACTGTGTATGATAAATAAACCGTATATGATAAATAAACTGTATACTGTGTATGATATAAATAAACCGTATATGATAAATAAACTGTATACTGTCTATGATAAATAAACCGTATATGATAAATAAACTGTATACTGTGTATGATAAATAAACTGTATACTGTCTATGATAAATAAACTGTATATGATAAATAAACTGTATACTGTCTATGATAAATAAACCGTATATGATAAATAAACTGTATACTGTGTATGATAAATAAACCGTATACCGTGTATGATAAATAAACCGTATAACGTGTAGGATAAATAAACCGTATACTGTGTATGATAAATAAACCGTATACTGTGTATGATAAATAAACCGTATACTGTGTATGATAAATAAACCGTATACCGTGTATGATAAATAAACCGTATAACGTGTAGAATAAATAAACCTTATACCGTGTATGATAAATAAACCGTATAACGTGTAGAATAAATAAACCGTATACCGTGTATGATAAATAAACCGTATATGATAAATAAACTGTATACTGTCTATGATAAATAAACTGTATACTGTCTATGATAAATAAACTGTCTATGATAAATAAACTGTATACTGTGTAGCAGTGACGTGCAGTCACAGGAGGCAGGTGAGGCAGCGCCTACCCTGGCCAATCTATGTAATTACAGGCAGCATTTATTTAAAATTAAAAAATAAAAAAATTATTATTTTTTTTTTCATATTTTTTTTTTTATAAAATAAGGTGACCCCCCCTACCCCCCCACCCCTCCACCAAAATCATGATTCTGTGTGTAAATGTTATTAAAACTGACTCACTGTTTGTTTATACATCAATACATTCATATTGCGCAAGACAAGGACAGCCGGCTGTCCTTGCATTGCGCAATATGAATGCATTGACTACTGTGGAAGTGTATGGGACGCTGAGAGACTGCCACCAGAGGAGAAAAGGTGCTAATGCAGTGCTCTCCAATGCGCCCCATACGCTTCCACAGGAGGCTAGCCTCCGTCCTGGCCGCCTCTCACTACTAGTCTGACTCTCAGCCAATCAGATTCAGAACTCGTCTGAATCTGACTGGGGCTGGCATGCAACCAGGGGCGTAACTAATGGTGATGTGAAGGTCGCCATTGCGACCGGGCCAAGCAGTTCTCCCAAACAGGGGGGCCCAACAAGACAGGTGGTGTTTTTTTTATTATTATTTATTTTATTTTTTTCCCAAAAAAAAAACTTATTATGACATGTTCGATTCACATTTTCATAATGACCAGGGGCCCAGGGGGCACTAGGGCAGCCAATTGTCACTTTCTTTGATCAGAGCGGTGTACGCTGCCTGCCCCGGCTGGAACTTTGCATTTTGGTGCGCACTGATATCTGCTCCCTCCTGACTGGCTGCACGCTGCGCACGCACATTTATCAATTGTCTTGTGACTGCACGTGCGGTGCAGTCTGTCAGTAGCAGAAGTCTGGAGTGTGGTCTGTCTGTGGAAAGCCCTGGGTCCAGTGGGAGACTCTGGAAAGCACGGCAGACTGGCAGCAGCAGTGTCACAGCCAGTGACTACCGAGTGAAGAAGAATGGAGTGGAAGGTAAGTTAAAGCTTATTCACACACAGGGGGGCCGCAGGGGCAACGTGAGCTCCTCAGAGTCAGACTGAGGGGGGGCATGGTCATGCACGGTGAGCTCACTGAGTGAGCTCACCGTGCATGACCATGCCCCCCCTCAGTCAGCTCAGCCTCAGAGTCACTGTCAGACTGAAGGGGCCTGGGGCTGGGGGGGGGGGGGGCCGCGGGTGTGGTTGTGACAGTGCACATGGTTTTGTCGGCTCTAGCTGGGAGAAAATCTTCAGAGTGAGAGTGAGTCCCTGCACCTGGTAATACATGTATTATGTAAAGTATGCATGCCACATGGCTCATAAGGGCCTAGCCTAGCTCGGAGGTCCGTGGAGGGGGCGTGGCATATCGCGGGGGTCCGTGGAGGGGCGTGGCCTAACACGAAGGTCCTGGAGGGGGCGTGGTCGGGGGCGGGGCCGTGGAGAGAGCTCAAACAGCTCAAAAGAGGGGAGAGAAAGCTCAAGAGGGGATAAAGAGAGATGGGGGGGAGAGAGAGA
>NC_069499.1:1594147015-1594172015 GCF_027579735.1 Bombina bombina
GAGAGAGAGAAGGGAGATAGAGAGAGGGGAGATAGAGAGGGAGATAGAGAGAGAGGGGGGGAGATAGAGAGAGGGGGGAGATAGAGAGAGAGAAGAGAGAGAGAGAAGGGAGATAGAGAGAGGGGAGATAGAGAGAGAGAGAGAGAGAGAGAGAGAGAGAGAGAGAGAGAGGAGATAGAGAGGGAGATAGAGAGAGAGAGGGGAGAGAGAGAGTGGGGAGAGAGAGAGAGAGAGAGGGGGGGAGAGAGAGAGAGAGAGAGGGGGGAGAGAGAGAGAGAGAGGGGAGAGAGGGGAGAGAGAGAGGGGGGAGAGGGGAGATAGAGAGAGGGGAGATAGAGAGAGAGGGGAGAGAGAGAGATAGAGAGAGAGAGGGGAGAGAGAGAGAGAGAGAGAGAGAGAGAGAGAGAGAGAGAGAGGAGAGAGAGAGAGAGAGAGAGAGGAGATAGAGAGAGAGAGAGGAGAGAGAGGGGGGAGATAGAGAGAGAGGGGGGGAGATAGAGAGAGAGTGCAAAAGAGAGGGCTCAAAAGAGAGAGAGAGAGGGGAGAGAGAGAGAGAGAGAGAGGGGAGAGAGAGAGAGAGAGGGGAGATAGAGAGAGAGGGGGGGAGATAGAGAGAGAGGGGGGGAGATAGAGAGAGAGTGCAAAAGAGAGGGGGAAAAAGAGAGGGCTCAAAAGAGAGGGGGAGAAAGAGCGCGAAAGAGAGAAAGCAAAAGAGAGTGGGAGGGAGAGAACACAAGGGATGGGACCACTGTACTGCAAAAAATGGCCCGTGTGAACGGGCTTTAGGACTAGTAAGACTATAAAAGACTCAAGTAAAATGGTGATCCTTGAATAAAGAATACATGTTATATTTATTAATTTATTAGAATTTTGTTAATACACCACCACTGCAAGATCTGACTGCACTATATTACCCATACTGTGATGCACATCATAAAGGAACCTGATCCCAGATTACTAACTACACAATCATAAATGCTCACCTGCAGATAGGTTTCTATGTATTGCTGATCTAGATATTAACTGACCAAAAATAATATGCTAGTATACTGGGAATACTCACTATTGACTGGTGATGACCTGTTTCAGTGATATTATCGCAGTGGGATGCAGGATGAGGTTGGAGGTAAAGGATGTTGCTTGCTGAATGATTCTGGATTAGGAACAGAGCTTGGGGTGTAGGCTAAATCAGTGTGTACATCTCTGGAGTTATTTAGGGGATACAGCTCAGGAGACACCGGGTGGGATTTTTACAAGATGTGCATTCGCTATGATTGTGGTTAAAGGGACAGTGAACTGAATTTTTTTTCCCCCTCAATGTGTTTCCAAATTATGACTTGTTAAACCAGCTGCATAATATATTAGAATGCTTCTTTAGGTTTATAGCTGTTTTCTCTTTAAAATCACAACCCATCAAAATGGGTTGAGCTTGCAGGGAAATCATATAGCCTTATGTTATCCCTTTTTGTACACACACATGCTTCTTTTTATTATCTCTATCTGTAAACTTGGAGGGAACAATTAAACATTAATATTTTGTTACTCATCTCTCCTACCTCCTACTGGGAGTGTAATTTCTTCTCCTAGCTACATTTTCACAGCTTTTCTATAAGTCTAGTATTAAGTGTAAAAACTTTCAGTATAAGCAAAGATACCACAGGCAAAATCACCGATTTCAAATGCCCAATAAAGGAAAATTAGTTATTTGTAATCAATCTAATACACTCCAGCAGGTAAAATTGATCATTGGGAACAAATTTAAGGGGACAAAATGTAGGGTATGCTGTCCCTTTAAGGAAAGTAGTGAAAATGGGTTGTATTATTTTGTATTATCTGGCTCATAAATTCACTTTATTTGTGGAGTGTTCATAAAAGTTTTAGTGTAGAATTTGGACTTAGAAAAGTGTAAGAGGAGTTGCAAATACATTGCTGGACTATTACGCACCTGCAGATTCAGAATTGAGCAAACACTTGTGATGTTTTTAAATAAAATGTGACCATTAGTAGCCTTAATGTGCTGACTCAGAGGGGTGCAAATGGAATGGAGATGTAATGTGATCAGGGGTCTGAGTTTTGGGGTATTAGCAGCACTAGGAGTTTACAATATATGAGAACCTGCATATAAGACGCACAGTACCAGGGGCTCCACAAGCAGATAATGATGGCTGTAACTAGCAGCGTGTGCTTCTGTGGCTTGTGCCTTTATAGCATCGCGTGCCTCTTGGTCCCACTGTCTGCACCTCTCATGCAGTTATCTATGGATGTCATATACAGATCTGTACTTCTTTTCCTTAAAAGTAATGTTACATGTATACTTTCTATACATTCATTTATTTACATTTTAATATAGATAATACAACTATTTTTATACTTTTGAAGTATATTTATTAGCATATTCAATATTAACACTTTTTACCAAGCAAAACTGTAATTATTTATTATTTTTGTACCAGTCTAATTAACAAAATTATATCAGAACATTTTATAATCATATGTTAATAAAATCTATTTGTTATTGGTGTTGACAGAAGCTCATTTAGAAAGACAATCATGGTGTTTTGGCATTCTGTAAGTGTTATATCATAGATGATAGCACAATACATTTTTGTGATTTCAAGCAATATATCCTGTGATACTGGGATGGCACTAATTATCTCAGACAATAAGCACTGTGATATTACTGTGACACTGGCACCAATTATCTCAGACAATAAGCACTGTGATATTACTGTGACACTGGCACCAATTATCTCAGACAATAAGTACTGTGATATTACTGTGACACTGGCACCAAGTATCTCAGACAATAAGCACTGTGATATTACTGTGACACTGGCACCAATTATCTCAGACAATAAGCACTGTGATATTACTGTGACACTGGCACCAAGTATCTCAGACAATAAGCACTGTGATATTACTGTGACACTGGCACCAATTATCTCAGACAATAAGCACTGTGATATTACTGTGACACTGGCACCAATTATCTCAGACAATAAGCACTGTGATATTACTGTGACACTGGCACCAAGCATCTCAGACAATAAGCACTGTGATATTACTGTGACACTGGCACCAAGTATCTCAGACAATAAGCACTGTGATATTACTGTGACACTGGCACCAATTATCTCAGACAATATGCACTGTGATATTACTGTGACACTGGCACCAAGCATCTCAGACAATAAGCACTGTGATATTACTGTGACACTGGCACCAAGTATCTCAGACAATAACACTGTGATATTACTGTGACACTGGCACCAAGTATCTCAGACAATAAGCACTGTGATATTACTGTGACACTGGCACCAAGTATCTCAGACAATAAGCACTGTGATATTACTGTGACACTGGCACCAAGTATCTCAGACAATAACACTGTGATATTACTGTGACACTGCCACCAAGTATCTCAGACAATAAACACTGTGATATTACTGTGACACTGGCACCAAGCATCTCAGACAATAAGCACTGTGATATTATTGTGACACTGGCACTAATTATCTCAGACAATAAGCACTGTGATATTATTGTGACACTGGCACCAATTATCTCAGACAATAAGCACTGTGATATTACTGTGACACTGGCACCAAGCATCTCAGACAATAAGCACTGTGATATTACTGTGACACTGGCACCAATTATCTCAGACAATAAGCACTGTGATATTATTGTGACACTGGCACCAATTATCTCAGACAATAAACACTGTGATATTACTGTGACACTGGCACCAAGTATCTCGGACAATAAGCACTGTGATATTACTGTGACACTGGCACCAAGTATCTCAGACAATAAACACTGTGATATTATTGTGACACTGGCACCAAGTATCTCAGACAATAAACACTGTGATATTACTGTGACACTGGCACCAATTATCTCAGACAATAAGCACTGTGATATTACTGTGACACTGGCACCAAGCATCTCAGACAATAAGCACTGTGATATTACGGTGACACTGGCACCAATTATCTCAGACAATAAGCACTGTGATATTACTGTCACAGTAATATCACAGTGCTTATTGTCTGAGCTAATTGGTGCCAGTGTCACATTAATATCACAGTGCTTATTATCTGTCTCAGATAATTTGTACCAGTGTCACAGTAATATCACAATGCTTATTGTCTGAGCTAATTGGTGCCAGTGTCACAGTAATATCACAGTGCTTATTGTCTGTCCAGGGGCAAAGCTACAGGGGGTGCTGAGGTCGCAATTGTGTTTGTTTGTGGAACCATCAAATTACAGACCTTGTTACTACAGCATGAGGGGAGGGGGTAAACAGTGTCACTATACAGTACCACTATATACAGTATGGGGGGGGGCAGGACTATAAAGTGACCACAGTAGTCTGTGACATAAAGTACTGGGGCTCTCACCTATTGAGTCAGCTCAAGAGGGATCTTGGGGCTGCTAAGAACCCCAATAATTACTGAAATACCCCCAATTATTAATGGTGTCCAACTGTCCATATCCAAAAATTTGCAAGTCAATTTTTTGTTCTACCTAGGGAAGGCAAGATGTAAATGAGGAGAGGTGTATTTAAATAATAGGCAATATGTAGTGGAAATTATTGATACTAGTTATTTATTTGTCCAGTTTTTTAAAGTCCATAGGTTTAATTAATGTAAAATATCTCATATGCATCACTGCATTACAAATATGGAGCAGAAGTAAATAAGTGGCAGTCAAGGGGGTCAAACTGCTGTTCATTTGTGGTGCAGACTGCAGAGAGACAAATGTTGATTTTTATGTTACTAGCAGCCATGGGGTAAAATGGCTGTCACTGCTCAATTGTGAAAAATATACCTGGTTAAATGAAGAGTGGGGGCTATTGGGAGGGAGCTTTGTGTGACTCTGAGTCTGACTTATAGTGAGAGACTGAGGCTGCCAATCTATTGAATCACATTCTTTTTTTAGGTAGGTGGCGGCTGGCGGCACTTGATGAAGTTAGTTAGTTGATATTATTTATAACACACACACTTGTGTTCTTGTAGATTGTGGGGTGTCCAAACTTCTGTCTCAAAGGGCCACAAAGTTTTCTCTTTTTTCTTTTTCTTCTTTTTGCTAAGATGGAGGTGAGATTTATTTCTAGATAGAAATAATACAACGTACAATAGATAGACATGTTACATTATTTTGGTTTGTATGTGTTGAACTTGCAACTAGATATTATGATAACTAATGTACTTGTGTTGTTGTAAAGGCAAAAACACACACAAATGTATACACACATATACATACACATGCAGATATACACTAAACACACACACATGTATACACACATATACATACACATGCAGATATATGCTAAACACACACACATGTATACACACATATACATACACATGCAGATATACACTAAACACACACACATGTATACACACATATACATACACATGCAGATATATGCTAAACACACACACATGTATACACACATATACATACACATGCAGATATACACTAAACACACACACATGTATACAATTACACACATATACATACACATGCAGATATACACTACACACACATATCCTTTGAAAAGCATATCTAAATATGCTCTGTAGCTACTGAGCATATCTAGATATGAATTTCAACAAAGGATATCTGATTTTCTTCATTCTTTTGATATCCTTTGTTGAAAAGCATATCTAAATATGCTCAGTAGCTATTGAGCATATTTAGATATGAATTTCAACAAAGGATATCTGATTTCCTTCATTCTTTTGATATCCTTTGTTGAAAATCATATCTAAATATGCTCATTAGCTACTGAGCATATTTAGATATGCTTGTCCACAAAGGATATCAAAAGAATGAAGGAAATCAGATATCCTTTGTTGAAATTCATATCTAAATATGCTCAATAGCTACTGAGCATATTTAGATATGCTTTTCAACAAAGGATATCAAAAGAATGAAGAAAATCAGATATCCTTTGTTGAAAATCATATCTAAATATGCTCAGTAGATACTGAATGGTGGCTGCATATAGATATTGGCTCGCCCATGTGCAATTGCTATTTCTTCAACAAAGGATATCTAAAGAATGAAGGCGTATCCGATTCCTAGACACTGCCTCACCAGCCTCTGAAGTCACCGCACATCACTGCTGTGTAGGATAAATAAACTGTATACTGTCTATGATAAATAAACTGTATACTGTCTATGATAAATAAACTGTATACTGTCTATGATAAATAAACTGTATACTGTCTATGATAAATAAACTGTATATGATAAATAAACTGTATACTGTCTATGATAAATAAACTGTATATGATAAACTGTCTATGATAAATAAACTGTATACTGTCTATGATAAATAAACTGTCTATGATAAATAAACTGTATACTGTCTATGATAAATAAACTGTATATGATAAATAAACTGTCTATGATAAATAAACTGTATACTGTCTATGATAAATAAACTGTATACTGTCTATGATAAACTGTCTATGATAAATAAACTGTATACTGTCTATGATAAATAAACTGTATACAGTCTATGATAAATAAACTGTATACTGTCTATGATAAATAAACTGTATACTGTCTATGATAAATAAACTGTATACTGTCTATGATAAATAAACTGTATACTGTCTATGATAAATAAACTGTATACTGTCTATGATAAATAAACTGTATACTGTCTATGATAAATAAACTGTATACTGTCTATGATAAATAAACTGTATACTGTCTATGATAAATAAACTGTATACTGTCTATGATAAATAAACTGTATACTGTCTATGATAAATAAACTGTATACTGTCTATGATAAATAAACTGTCTATGATAAATAAACTGTATACTGTCTATGATAAATAAACTGTATACTGTCTATGATAAATAAACTGTATATGATAAATAAACTGTATATGATAAATAAACTGTATACTGTCTATGATAAATAAACTGTATACAGTCTATGATAAATAAACTGTATACTGTCTATGATAAATAAACTGTATATGATAAATAAACTGTCTATGATAAATAAACTGTATACTGTCTATGATAAATAAACTGTATACTGTCTATGATAAATAAACTGTATATGATAAATAAACTGTATACTGTCTATGATAAATAAACTGTATATGATAAATAAACTGTATACTGTCTATGATAAATAAACTGTATACTGTCTATGATAAATAAACTGTATACTGTCTATGATAAATAAACTGTATACTGTCTATGATAAATAAACTGTATACTGTCTATGATAAATAAACTGTATACTGTCTATGATAAATAAACTGTCTATGATAAATAAACTGTATACTGTCTATGATAAATAAACTGTATATGATAAATAAACTGTATACTGTCTATGATAAATAAACTGTATACAGTCTATGATAAATAAACTGTATACTGTCTATGATAAATAAACTGTATATGATAAATAAACTGTCTATGATAAATAAACTGTATACTGTCTATGATAAATAAACTGTATATGATAAATAAACTGTCTATGATAAATAAACTGTATACTGTCTATGATAAATAAACTGTCTATGATAAATAAACTGTATACTGTCTATGATAAATAAACTGTATATGATAAATAAACTGTCTATGATAAATAAACTGTATACTGTCTATGATAAATAAACTGTATACTGTCTATGATAAACTGTCTATGATAAATAAACTGTATACTGTCTATGATAAATAAACTGTATATGATAAATAAACTGTATACTGTCTATGATAAATAAACTGTATATGATAAATAAACTGTCTATGATAAATAAACTGTATACTGTCTATGATAAATAAACTGTATACTGTCTATGATAAATAAACTGTATACTGTCTATGATAAATAAACTGTATACTGTCTATGATAAATAAACTGTCTATGATAAATAAACTGTATACTGTGTATGATAAATAAACTGTATATGATAAATAAACTGTCTATGATAAATAAACTGTATACTGTCTATGATAAATAAACTGTATATGATAAATAAACTGTCTATGATAAATAAACTGTATACTGTCTATGATAAATAAACTGTCTATGATAAATAAACTGTATATGATAAATAAACTGTCTATGATAAATAAACTGTATACTGTCTATGATAAATAAACTGTATACTGTCTATGATAAATAAACTGTATATGATAAATAAACTGTATACTGTATATGATAAATAAACTGTATACTGTCTATGATAAATAAACTGTATATGATAAATAAACTGTATACTGTCTATGATAAATAAACTGTCTATGATAAATAAACTGTATACTGTCTATGATAAATAAATTGTATACTGTCTATGATAAATAAACTGTATACTGTCTATGATAAATAAACTGTATATGATAAATAAACTGTATACTGTCTATGATAAATAAACTGTATACTGTCTATGATAAATAAACTGTATATGATAAATAAACTGTATACTGTCTATGATAAATAAACTGTATACTGTCTATGATAAATAAACTGTATATGATAAATAAACTGTATATGATAAATAAACTGTATACTGTCTATGATAAATAAACTGTCTATGATAAATAAACTGTCTATGATAAATAAACTGTATACTGTCTATGATAAATAAACTGTATACTGTCTATGATAAATAAACTGTATATGATAAATAAACTGTATACTGTCTATGATAAATAAACTGTATACTGTCTATGATAAATAAACTGTATACTGTCTATGATAAATAAACTGTATACTGTCTATGATAAATAAACCGTATATGATAAATAAACTGTATACTGTCTATGATAAATAAACTGTATACTGTCTATGATAAATAAACTGTATACTGCCTATGATAAATAAACCGTATATGATAAACTGTATACTGTCTATGATAAATAAACTGTATACTGTCTATGATAAATAAACCATATACCGTGTATGATAAACCGTATACTGTGTATGATAAATAAACCGCATACTGTGTATGATAAATAAACCGCATACTGTGTATGATAAATAAACCGTATACCGTCTATGATAAATAAACAGTATACCGTGTATGATAAATAAACCATAAACCGTGTATGATAAATAAACCGTATACTGTGTATGATAAATAAACCGTATACCGTGTATGATAAATAAACCGTATATCGTGTATGATAAATAAACCATATACCGTATATGATAAATAAACCGTAAACCGTGTACGATAAATAAACTGTATACCGTCTATGATAAATAAACTGTATATCGTGTATGATAAATAAACCGCATACTGTGTATGATAAATAAACCGTATACCGTGTATGATAAATAAACCGTATATCGTGTATGATAAATAAACCATATACCGTATATGATAAATAAACCGTAAACCGTGTACGATAAATAAACTGTATACCGTCTATGATAAATAAACTGTATACTGTCTATGATAAATAAACGTATACTGTGTATGATAAATAAACCGCATACTGTGTATGATAAATAAACCGTATACTGTGTATGATAAATAAACAGTATACCGTGTATGATAAATAAACCATATACTGTGTATGATAAATAAACAGTATACCGTGTATGATAAATAAACCATAAACCGTATATGATAAATAAACTGTATACTGTGTCTGATAAATAAACCGTATACCGTGTATGATAAATAAACCGTATATCGTGTATGATAAATAAACCATATACCGTATATGATAAATAAACCATATACCGTGTATGATAAATAAACCATATACCGTGTATGATAAATAAACCGCATATCGTGTATGATAAATAAACCGCATATCGTGTATGATAAATAAACCGCATATCGTGTATGATAAATAAACCGCATATCGTGTATGATAAATAAACTGCATATCCTGTATGATAAATAAACCGTATATCGTGTATGATAAACTGCATATCGTGTATGATAAATAAACCGTATACCGTGTATGATAAATAAACAGTATACCGTGTATGATAAATAAACAGTATACCGTGTATGATAAATAAACCGCATATCGTGTATGATAAAAAAAACGTATACCACGTATGATAAATAAACCGTATATCGTTTATGATAAATAAACTGCATATCGTGTATGATAAATAAGCTGTATACTGTGTATGATAAATAAGCTGTATACTGTGTATGATAAATAAGCTGTATACTGTGTATGATAAATAAACTGTCTATGATAAATAAACTGTATACCGTGTATGATAAATAAACCGTATACGATAAACTGTATGCTGTGTATGATAAATAAACCGTGTATGATAAATAAACTGTATAGCGTCTATGATAAATAAACTGTATACCGTGTATGATAAATAAACCGTATATCGTGTAACCGTATACCGTGTATGATAAATAAACCGTATACCGTGTATGATAAATAAATCGTATATCATGTATAATAAATAAACCGTATACCGTGTATGATAAATAAACCGTATATCGTGTAACCGTATACTGTGTATGATAAATAAACCGTATACCGTGTATGATAAATAAATCATATATCATGTATAATAAATAAACCGCATACCGTGTATGACAAATAAATCGTATATCATGTATAATAAATAAACCGTATACCGTGTATGATAAATAAACCGTATACCGTGTATGATAAATAAACTGCATATCGTGTATGATAAATAAACCGTATACCGTGTATGATAAATAAACCGTATACCGTGTATGATAAATAAACCGTATACCGTGTATGATAAATAAACTGCATATCGTGTATGATAAATAAACTGCATATCGTGTATGATAAATAAACCGTATACCGTGTATGATAAATAAACCGTATACCGTGTATGATAAATAAACTGCATATCGTGTATGATAAATAAACCGTATACCGTGTATGATAAATAAACCGTATACCGTGTATGATAAATAAACCGTATACCGTGTATGATAAATAAACTGCATATCGTGTATGATAAATAAACCGTATACCGTGTATGATAAATAAACCGTATACCGTGTATGATAAATAAACCATATACCGTCAGACAATAGATTCCAGTGGGTCACACACAGCTCAATAGTGACATCTAGTGGCTAAATACATAATATGGATTTATTACTTTACAACACAAAGGGCTAAATTACAAGTGGAGCACAAATTTATGTGCAACTATATTCACCATTACAAGTTACTGGTTAATCCTATTGCAAGCTCGCAGTAGCAATTAGAGCTCCGGAAATTAAACAGAGATCAGATCTCTGGTTAATTTTCCAAAAGTTACCTACTTGGCCACAAAATAATTTTTTAAATAAAAAATCTAAAATATACTTTAGCTTTTTTTTTTTTTTTTTAAATACAAAAAAAAATTGCACAAAGCAGTTTCTAGGGGATAAAGTTGGTGGGAGTGAAGTGTTGGAAAGAAAAATAGCGCTAAAAAGATGCCTTTACATTGTGGTCATATATATAAATATATATGTGTATATGCTTTTATACATATATATTTATATTTGTTGCCCATCGCTGAGCGATTTTACCTCTTTGCTCCACTAAGTTCTTTGCCGTGTCTCAGAGAATGAGAACGAGGCTCCCATTAAACTCTATGGAAGTGTGCTCCAGAAAGCGCAAAGCTTCCATGCATTTGCGTGCGCTGGTATTGCAAGTAGAGCACAAATATCGCGCTCTTGAAAGCGCAATTTTGCACTCCAATAATAAACAGTGGGATTGTAGAAAATTGGACCCAAAACACAACAAATTCCTGTTTACAGCAGAGGCTGAAAAATCTAAATGCAACTTAATATTACAGACGTTAGAGGTGAGATAAGGGAAGGTTTAGCCCTAGGGTTAGGAATAAGATTAGGATAAGGGATACAGTGATAAGTGGTTTCCCTCCCAGTAATATACAGTTGCAGAGTTTATTGTATTAAAAAGTGTTTAGTTTAAATGTATAGTCTAGATTCACTAACAATAGAAAGAGTGGTGAGATGTACAAACACCAACCCAGTATGATATCTGATCTCTGCCCTATTGAATAAATACAAAGCTCCATTAAAACAGTGAGAGCTAAATCAGCACATCACACAAAGGCAACGGCAAAACCTGACAAGTGTCACACACACACATCAGTGAGATGGTGTCAAAGAAAAAACAGCTAAATAACACACAACCTGCATCCCGTTACTAACCTAACTGTAACCTTAGCCCAATCCCCTAGTACTAACCTAACTGTAACCTTAGCCCAATCCCCTAGTACTAACCTAACTGTAACCTTAGCCCAATCCCCTAGTACTAACCTAACTGTAACCTTAGCCCAATCCCCAAGTACTAACGTAACTGTAACCTTAGCCCAATCCCCTAGTACTAACCTAACTGTAACCTTAGCCCTAACCCTAGTACTAACCTAACTGTAACCTTAGCCCAATCCCCTAGTACTAACCTAACAGTAACCTTAGCCCAATCCCCTAGTACTAACCTAACTGTAACCTTAGCCCTAACCCTAGTACTAACCTAACTGTAACCTTAGCCCTACCCCTAGTACTAACCTAACAGTAACTTTAGCCCTACCCCTAGTACTAACCTAACAGTAACCTTAGCCCTACCCCTAGTACTAACCTAACAGTAACCTTAGTCCTACCCCTAGTACTAACCTAACTGTAACCTTAGTCCTACCCCTAGTACTAACCTAACTGTAACCTTAGTCCTACCCCTTGTACTAACCTAACTGTAACCTTAGCCCTACCCCTAGTACTAACCTTACTGTAACCTTAGCCCTACCCCTAGTACTAACCTAACTGTAACCTTAGCCCTATCCCTAGTACTAACCTAACCTTAGCCTACCCCTAGTACTAACCTAACTGTAACCTTAGCCCTACCACTAGTACTAACCTAACTGTAACCTTAGCCCTATCCCTAGTACTAACCTAACTGTAACCTTAATCCCTATCCCTAGTACTAACCTAACTGTAACCTTAGCCCTACCCCTAGTATTAACCTAACTGTAACCTTAGTCCTACCCCTAGTACTAACCCTAACTGTAACCTTAGCCCTATCCCTAGTACTAACCTAACTGTAACCTTAGCCCTATCCCTAATACTAGCCTAACTGTAACCTTAGCCCTATCCCTAATACTAACCTAACTGTAACCTTAGCCCTATCCCTAGTACTAACCTAACTGTAACCTTAGCCCTATCCCTAATACTAACCTAACAGTAACCTTAGCCCTATCCCTAGTACTAACCTAACTGTAACCTTAGCCCTATCCCTAGTACTAACCTAACTGTAACTTTAGCCCTATCCCTAGTACTAACCTAACTGTAACCTTAGCCCTATCCCTAGTACTATCCTAACTGTAACCTTAGCCCTAACACTAGTATTAACCTAACTGTAACCTTAGCCCTAACACTAGTATTAACCTAACTGTAACCTTAGCTCTACCCCTAGTACTAACCTAACTGTAACCTTAGCCCTACCACTAGTAATAACCTAACTGTAACCTTAGGTCTACCCCTAGTACTAACCTAACTGTAACCTTAGCCCTATCCCTAGTACTAACCTAACTGTAACCTTAGCCCTACCACTAGTATTAACCTAAATGTAACCTTAGCTCTACCCCTAGTACTAACCCCAACTGTAACCTTAGTCCTAACCCTAACTGTAACCTTAGCCCTACCCCTTGTATTAACCTAACTGTAACCTTGGTTCTACCGCTAGTATTAACCTAACTGTAACCTTAGCCCTACCCCTAGTACTAACCTAACTGTAACTTTAGCCCTACCCATAGTATTAACCTAACTGTAACTTTAGTCTTATCCATGTTACTAACCTAACTGTAACCTTAGCCCTATCCCTAGTACTAACCTAACTGTAACCTTAGCCCTACCCCTAGTACTAACCTAACTGTAACCTTAGCCCTATCCATAGTACTAACCTAACTGTAACCTTAGCCCTACCCCTAGTACTAACCTAACTGTAACCTTAGCCCTACCCCTAGAATTAACCTAACTTAACCTTGGCCCTACCCCTAGAATTAACCTAACTGTAACCTTAGTCCTACCTCTAGTGCTAACCCTAACTGTAACCTTAGTCCTACCCCTAGTACTAACCTAACTATAACCTTAGCCCTATCCCTATTACTAACCTAACTGTAACTATAGCCCTACCCCTAGTATTAACCTAACTGTAACTTTAGCCCTACCCTTAGTACTAACCTAACTGTAACTTTAGCCCTACCCTTAGTACTAACCTAACTGTAACCTTAGCCCTACCCCTATTATTCACCTAACTGTAACCTTAGCCCTATCCCTAATACTAACCTAACTGTAACCTTAGCCCTATCCCTAGTACTGACCTAACTGTAACCTTAGCCCTATCCCTAGTACTAACCTAACTGTAACCTTAGCCCTACCACTAGTATTAACCTAACTGTAACCTTAGCCCTACCCCTAGTACTAACCCTAACTGTAACCTTAGTCCTAACCCTAACTTTAACCTTAGCCCTACACCTAGTATTAACCTAACTGTAACCTTGGTCCTACCCCTAGTATTAACCTAACTGTAACTTTAGCCCTACCCTTAGTACTAACCTAACTGTAACCTTAGCCCTATCCCTAATACTAACCTAACTGTAACCTTAGCCCTATCCCTAGTACTAACCTAACTGTAACCTTAGCCCTATCCCTAATACTAACCTAACAGTAACCTTAGCCCTATCCCTAGTACTAACCTAACTGTAACCTTAGCCCTATCCCTAGTACTAACCTAACTGTAACTTTAGCCCTATCCCTAGTACTAACCTAACTGTAACCTTAGCCCTATCCCTAGTACTATCCTAACTGTAACCTTAGCCCTAACACTAGTATTAACCTAACTGTAACCTTAGCTCTACCCCTAGTACTAACCTAACTGTAACCTTAGCCCTACCACTAGTATTAACCTAACTGTAACCTTAGGTCTACACCTAGTACTAACCTAACTGTAACCTTAGCCCTACCACTAGTATTAACTTAACTGTAACCTTAGCCCTACCCCTAGTACTAACCTAACTGTAACCTTAGCCCTATCCCTAGTACTAACCTAACTGTAACCTTAGCCCTACCACTAGTATTAACCTAAATGTAACCTTAGCTCTACCCCTAGTACTAACCCTAACTGTAACCTTAGTCCTAACCCTAACTGTAACCTTAGCCCTACCCCTTGTATTAACCTAACTGTAACCTTGGTTCTACCGCTAGTATTAACCTAACTGTAACCTTAGCCCTACCCCTAGTACTAACCTAACTGTAACTTTAGCCCTACCCATAGTATTAACCTAACTGTAACTTTAGTCTTATCCATGTTACTAACCTAACTGTAACCTTAGCCCTATCCCTAGTACTAACCTAACTGTAACCTTAGCCCTACCCCTAGTACTAACCTAACTGTAACCTTAGCCCTATCCATAGTACTAACCTAACTGTAACCTTACCCCTACCCCTAGTACTAACCTAACTGTAACCTTAGCCCTACCCCTAGAATTAACCTAACTTAACCTTGGCCCTACCCCTAGAATTAACCTAACTGTAACCTTAGTCCTACCTCTAGTGCTAACCCTAACTGTAACCTTAGTCCTACCCCTAGTACTAACCTAACTATAACCTTAGCCCTATCCCTATTACTAACCTAACTGTAACTATAGCCCTACCCCTAGTATTAACCTAACTGTAACTTTAGCCCTACCCTTAGTACTAACCTAACTGTAACTTTAGCCCTACCCTTAGTACTAACCTAACTGTAACCTTAGCCCTACCCCTATTATTCACCTAACTGTAACCTTAGCCCTATCCCTAATACTAACCTAACTGTAACCTTAGCCCTATCCCTAGTACTAACCTAACTGTAACCTTAGCCCTACCACTAGTATTAACCTAACTGTAACCTTAGCCCTACCCCTAGTACTAACCCTAACTGTAACCTTAGTCCTAACCCTAACTTTAACCTTAGCCCTACACCTAGTATTAACCTAACTGTAACCTTGGTCCTACCCCTAGTATTAACCTAACTGTAACCTTAGCCCTACCCCTAGTACTAACCTAACTGTAACTTTAGCCCTACCCTTAGTACTAACCTAACTGTAACCTTAGCCCTATCCCTAGTACTAACCTAACTGTAACCTTAGCCCTACCCCTAGTACTAACCTAACTGTAACCTTAGCCCTACCCCTAGTACTAACCTAACTGTAACTTTAGCCCTACGCCTAGTATTAACCTAACTGTAACCTTCGTCCTACCACCAGAATTAACCTAACTGTAACCTTGGTTCTACCCCTAGTATTAACCTAACTGTAACCTTAGCCCTACCCCTAGTACTAACCTAACTGTAACTTTAGCCCTACCCATAGTACTAACCTAACTGTAACCTTAGTCTTATCCCTGTTACTAACCTAACTGTAACCTTAGCCCTACCCCTAGTACTAATCTAACTGTAACCTTATCCCTACCCCTAGTATTAACCTAACTGTAACCTTGGTCCTACCCCTAGCACTAACCTAACTGTAATTTTAGCCCTACCCTTAGTACTAACCTAATTGTAACTTTAGCCCTACCCTTAGTACTAACCTAACTGTAACCTTAGCCCTACCCCTATTATTCACCTAACTGTAACCTTAGCCCTATCCCTAATACTAACCTAACTGTAACCTTAGCCCTATCCCTAGTACTAACCCTAACTGTAACCTTAGTCTTATCCCTCGTACTAACCTAACTGTAACCTTAGTCCTATCCATAGTACTAACCTAACTGTAACCTTAGTCCTATCCCTAGTACTAACCTAAATGTAACCTTAGTCCTATCCCTAGTACTAACCTAAATGTAACCTTAGTCTTATCCCTAGTACTAACCCTAACTGTAACCTTAGTCTCATCCCCAGTACTAACCCTAACTGTAACCTTAGTCTTATCCCTAGTACTAACCCTAACTGTAACCTTAGTCTTATCCCTCGTACTAACCTAACTGTAACCTTAGTCCTACCCCTAGTACTAACCCTAACTGTAACCTTAGTGCTATCTATAGTACTAACCTAACTGTAACCTCAATCCTATCACTAGTACTAACCACTAACCCTAACTGTAACCTTAGCCCTATCCCTAATACTAACCTAACTGTAACCTTAGCCCTATTCCTAGTACTAACCTATCTGTAACCTTAGCCCTATCCCTAGTACTGACCTAACTGTAACCTTAGCCCTATCCCTAGTACTAACCTAACTGTAACCTTAGCCCTACCCCTAGTACTAACCCTAACTGTAACCTTAGTCCTACCCCTAGTATTAACCTAACTGTAACCTTAGCCCTATCCCTAGTACTGACCTAAATGTAACCTTAGCCCTACACCTAGTATTAACCTAACTGTAACCTTAGCCCTACCCCTAGTACTAACCTAACTGTAACCTTAGCCCTATCCCTAGTACTAACCTAACTGTAACCTTAGCCCTATCCCTATTACTAACCCTAACTGTAACCTTAGTCCTGTCCATAGTACTAACCTAACTGTAACCTTAGTCCTATCCCTAGTACTAACCTAAATGTAACCTTAGTCCTACCCCTAGTACTAACCCTAACTGTAACCTTAGTGCTATCCATAGTACTAACCTAACTGTAACCTCAATCCTATCACTAGTACTAACCACTAACCCTAACTGTAACCTTAGCCCTATCCCTAATACTAACCTAACTGTAACCTTAGCCCTATTCCTAGTACTAACCTATCTGTAACTTTAGCCCTACCCTTAGTACTAACCTAACTGTAACCTTAGCCCTATCCCTAGTACTAACCTAACTGTAACCTTAGCCCTACCCCTAGTACTAACCTAACTGTAAACCTTAGCCCTATCCCTAGTACTAACCTAACTGTAACCTTAGCCCTACGCCTAGTATTAACCTAACTGTAACCTTCCTCCTACCACTAGAAATAACCTAACTGTAACCTTGGTTCTACCCCTAGTATTAACCTAACTGTAACCTTAGCCCTACCCCTAGTACTAACCTAACTGTAACTTTAGCCCTACCCCTAGTACTAACCTAACTGTAACCTTAGCTCTACCCCTAGTACTAACCTAACTGTAACTTTAGCCCTACCCCTAGTACTAACCTAACTGTAACTTTAGCCCTACCCATAGTACTAACCTAACTGTAACCTTAGTCTTATCCCTGTTACTAACCTAACTTTAACTTTAGCCCTATCCATAGTACTAACCTAACTGTAACCTTAGTCTTATCCCTGTTACTAACCAAACTGTAACCTTAGCCCTATCCATAGTACTAACCTAACTGTAACCTTAGCCCTACCCCTAGTACTAACCTAACTGTAACCTTAGCCCTATCCCTAGTACTAACCTAACTGTAACCTTAGCCCTACCCCTAGTACTAACCTAACTGTAACCTTAGCCCTACCCCTAGTACTAACCTAACTGTAACCTTAGCCCTACCCCTAGTATTAACCTAACTGCAACCTTGGTCCTACCCCTAGAATTACCCTAACTGTAACCTTAGCCCTACCTCTAGTACTAACCCTAACTGTAACCTTAGTCCTACCCCTAGTACTAAAATAACTGTAACCTTAGCCCTATCCCTAGTACTAACCTAACTGTAACTTTAGCCCTACCCCTAGCACTAACCTAACTGTAACTTTAGCCCTACCCTTAGTACTAACCTAACTGTAACCTTAGCCCTACCCCTATTATTCACCTAACTGTAACCTTAGCCCTACCCCTATTATTCACCTAACTGTAACCTTAGCCCTATCCCTAGTACTAACCTAACTGTAACCTTAGCCCTATCCCTAGTACTAACCTAACTGTAACCTTAGCCCTATCCCTAGTACTAACCCTAACTGTAACCTTAGTCCTATCCATAGTACTAACCTATGTGTAACCTTAGTCCTATCCCAAGTACTAACCTAAATGTAACCTTAGTCTTATCCCTAGTACTAACCCTAACTGTAACCTTAGTCTCATCCCTAGTACTAACCCTAACTGTAACCTTAGTCTTATCCCTCATACTAACCTAACTGTAACCTTAGTCCTACCCCTAGTACTAACCTAACTGTAACCTTAGCTCTACCCCTAGTACTAACCTAACTGTAACCTTAGCTCTACCCCTAGTACTAACCCTAACTGTAACCTTAGTGCTATCCATAGTACTAACCTAACTGTAACCTCAATCCTATCACTAGTACTAACCACTAACCCTAACTGTAACCTTAGCCCTATCCCTAGTACTAACCTAACTGTAACCTTAGTCCTATCCCTAGTACTAACCTAAATGTAACCTTAGTCTTATCCCTCGTACTAACCTAACTGTAACCTTAGTCCTACCCCTAGTACTAACCTAACTGTAACCTTAGCTCTACCCCTAGTACTAACCTAACTGTAACCTTAGCTCTAACCCTAGTACTAACCCTAACTGTAACCTTAGTGCTATCCATAGTACTAACCTAACTGTAACCTCATACCTATCACTAGTACTAACCACTAACCCTAACTGTAACCTTAGCCGTATCCCTAGTACTAACCTAACTGTAACCTCAATCCTATCACTAGTACTAACCACTAACCCTAACTGTAACCTTAGCCCTATCCCTAATACTAACCTAACTGTAACCTTAGCCCTATTCCTAGTACTAACCTATCTGTAACCTTAGCCCTATTCCTAGTACTAACCTATCTGTAACCTTAGCCCTATCCCTAGTACTGACCTAACTGTAACCTTAGCCCTGTCCCTAGTACTAACCTAACTGTAACCTTAGCCCTGTCCCTAGTACTAACCTAACTGTAACCTTTGCCCTACCCCTAGTACTAACCCTAACTGTAACCTTAGTCCTAACCCTAACTTTAACCTTAGCCCTACACCTAGTATTAACCTAACTGTAAACTTGGTCCTACCCCTAGTATTAACCTAACTGTAACCTTAGCCCTACCCCTAGTACTAACCTAACTGTAACTTTAGCCCTACCCTTAGTACTAACCTAACTGTAACCTTAGCCCTACCCCTAGTACTAACCTAACTGTAACCTTAGCCCTATCCCTAGTACTAACCTAACTGTAACCTTAGCCCTACGCCTAGTATTAACCTAACTGTAACCTTAGCCCTATCCCTAGTACTAACCTAACTGTAACCTTAGCCCTACCCCTAGTACTAACCTAACTGTAACCTTAGCCCTATCCCTAGTACTAATCTAACTGTAACCTTAGCCCTACCCCTAGTACTAACCTAACTGCAACCTTGGTCCTACCCCTAGAATTAACCTAACTGTAACCTTAGCCCTACCTCTAGTACTAACCCTAACTGTAACCTTAGTCCTACCCCTAGTACTAAGCTAACTGTAACCTTAGCCCTATCCCTAGTACTAACCTAACTGTAACTTTAGCCCTACCCCTAGCACTAACTTAACTGTAACTTTAGCCCTACCCTTAGTACTAACCTAACTGTAACTTTAGCCCTACCCTTAGTACTAACCTAACTGTAACCTTAGCCCTATCCCTAGTACTAACCTAACTGTAACCTTAGCCCTATCCCTAGTACTAACCTAACTGTAACCTTAGCCATATCCCTAGTACTAACCCTAACTGTAACCTTAGTCCTATGCATAGTACTAACCTAACTGTAACCTTAGTCCTATCCCTAGTACTAACCTAAATGTAACCTTAGTCTTATCCCTAGTACTAACCCTAACTGTAACCTTAGTCTCATCCCTAGTACTAACCCTAACTGTAACCTTAGTCTTATCCCTCGTACTAACCTAACTGTAACCTTAGTCCTACCCCTAGTACTAACCTAACTGTAACCTTAGCTCTACCCCTAGTACTAACCCTAACTGTAACCTTAGTGCTATCCATAGTATTAACCTAACTGTAACCTCAATTCTATCACTAGTACTAACCACTAACCCTAACTGTAACCTTAGCCCTATCCCTAGTACTAACCTAACTGTAACCTTAGTCCTATCCCTAGTACTAACCTAAATGTAACCTTAGTCTTATCCCTCGTACTAACCTAACTGTAACCTTAGCCCTACCCCTAGTACTAACCTAACTGTAACCTTAGCTCTACCCCTAGTACTAACCTAACTGTAACCTTAGCTCTACCCCTAGTACTAACCCTAACTGTAACCTTAGTGCTATCCATAGTACTAACCTAACTGTAACCTCAATCCTATCACTAGTACTAACCACTGACCCTAACTGTAACCTTAGCCCTATCCCTAGTACTAACCTAACTGTAACCTTAGTCCTATCCCTAGTACTAACCTAACTGTAACCTTAGTCTCATCCCTAGTACTAACCTAACTTTAACCTTAGTCCTAACCCCTAGTACTAACCTAACTGTAACCTTAGTCCTATCCCTAGTACTAACCTAACTATAACCTTAATCCTATCCCTAGTACTAACCCTAACTGTAACCTTAGTTATAACCCTAGTATTAATCTAACTGTAACCAGCACATACACAGGTATAGATGAGAGCAGCAGGTGACACACAGCACATATGGGGGTGCACATCACATACAGGTATAGATGAGAGCAGCAGGTGATACACAGCACATATGGGGGTGCACATCACACACACAAGTATAGATGAGAGCAGCAGGTGATACACAGCACATATGGGGGTGCACATCACATACACAGGTATAGATGAGAGCAGCAGGTGACACACAGCACATATGGGGGTGCACATCACATACAGGTATAGATGAGAGCAGCAGGTGATACACAGCACATATGGGGGTGCACATCACACACACAAGTATAGATGAGAGCAGCAGGTGATACACAGCACATATGGGGGTGCACATCACATACACAGGTATAGATGAGAGCAGCAGGTGACACACAGCACATATGGGGGTGCACATCACATACACAGGTATAGATGAGAGCAGCAGGTGACACACAGAACATATGGGGTGCACATCACATACACACAGGTATAGATGAGAGCAGCAGGTGATACACAGCACATATGGGGGGTGCACATCACATACACAGGTATAGATGAGAGCAGCAGGTGACACACAGCACATATGGGGGTGCACATCACATACACAGGTATAGATGAGAGCAGCAGGTGACACACAGCACATATGGGGGTGCACATCACATACACAGGTATAGATGAGAGCAGCAGGTGACACACAGCACATATGGGGGTGCACATCACATACACAGGTATAGATGAGAGCAGCAGGTGACACACAGCACATATGGGGTGCACATCACATACACAGGTATAGATGAGAGCAGTAGGTGACACACAGCACATATGGGGGTGCACATCACATACACAGGTATAGATGAGAGAGCAGCAGGTGACACACAGCACATATGGGGGTGCACATCACATACACAGGTATAGATGAGAGAGCAGGTGAAAAACAGCACATATGGGGGTGCACATCACACACACAGGTATAGATGAGAGCAGCAGGTGACACACAGCACATATGGGGTGCACATCACATACACAGGTATAGATGAGAGCAGCAGGTGACACACAGCACATATGGGGGTGCACATCACATACACAGGTATAGATGAGAGAGCAGCAGGTGACACACAGCACATATGGGGGTGCACATCACATACACAGGTATAGATGAGAGCAGCAGGTGATACACAGCACATATGGGGGTGCACATCACATACACAGGTATAGATGAGAGCAGCAGGTGACACACAGCACATATGGGGGTGCACATCACATACACAGGTATAGATGAGAGCAGCAGGTGACACACAGCACATATGGGGGTGCACATCACATACACAGGTATAGATGAGAGCAGCAGGTGACACACAGCACATATGGGGGTGCACATCACATACACAGGTATAGATGAGAGCAGCAGGTGACACACAGCACATATGGGGGTGCACATCACATACACAGGTATAGATGAGAGCAGGTGATACACAGCACATATGGGGGTGCACATAACATACACAGGTATAGATGAGAGCAGCAGGTGATACACAGCACATATGGGGGTGCACATCACATACACAGGTATAGATGAGAGCAGCAGGTGATACACAGCACATATGGGGGTGCACATCACATACACAGGTATAGATGAGAGCAGCAGGTGATACACAGCACATATGGGGGTGCACATCACATACACAGGTATAGATGAGAGCAGCAGGTGATACACAGCACATATGGGGGTGCACATTACATACACAGGTATAGATGAGAGAGCAGCAGGTGATACACAGCACATATGGGGGTGCACATCACATACACACAGGTATAGATGAGAGAGCAGCAGGTGATACACAGCACATATGGGGGTGCACATCACATACACACAGGTATAGATGAGAGAGCAGCAGGTGACACACAGCACATATGGGGGTACACATCACACACACAGGTATAGATGAGAGAGCAGCAGGTGATACACAGCACATATGGGGGTGCACATCACATACACAGGTATAGATGAGAGCAGCAGGTGATACACAGCACATATGGGGGTACACATCACACACACAGGTATAGATGAGAGCACTAACCCTAACTGTAACCTTAGCCCTATCCCTAGTACTGACCTATCTGTAACCTTAGCCCTATCCCTAGTACTGACCTATCTGTAACCTTAGCCCTATCCCTAGTACTAACCTATCTGTAACCTTAGCCCTATCCCTAGTACTGACCTATCTGTAACCTTAGCCCTGTCCCTAGTACTAACCTATCTGTAACCTTAGCCCTATCCCTAGTACTGACCTAACTGTAACCTTAGCCCTGTCCCTAGTACTAACCTATCTGTAACCTTAGCCCTATCCCTAGTACTAACCTATCTGTAACCTTAGCCCTATCCCTAGTACTGACCTAACTGTAACCTTAGCCCTATCCCTAGTACTGACCTAACTGTAACCTTAGCCCTGTCCCTAGTACTAACCTAACTGTAACCTTTGCCCTACCCCTAGTACTAACCCTAACTGTAACCTTAGTCCTAACCCTAACTTTAACCTTAGCCCTACACCTAGTATTAACCTAACTGTAACCTTAGCCCTACCCCTAGTACTAACCTAACTGTAACTTTAGCCCTACCCTTAGTACTAACCTAACTGTAACCTTAGCCCTATCCCTAGTACTAACCTAACTGTAACCTTAGCCCTACCCCTAGTACTAACCTAACTGTAACCTTAGCTCTACCCCTAGTACTAACCTAACTGTAACCTTAGCCCTATCCCTAGTACTAACCTAACTGTAACCTTAGCCCTACCCCTAGTACTAACCTAACTGTAACCTTAGCTCTACCCCTAGTACTAACCTAACTGTAACCTTAGCTCTACCCCTAGTACTAACCCTAACTGTAACCTTAGTGCTATCCATAGTACTAACCTAACTGTAACCTCAATCCTATCACTAGTACTAACCACTGACCCTAACTGTAACCTTAGCCCTATCCCTAGTACTAAGGTATACACAGGTATAGATGAGAGCAGCAGGTGACACACAGCACATATGGGGGTGCACATCATACACACAGGTATAGATGAGAGCAGCAGGTGACACACAGCACATATGGGGGTGCACATCACACACACAGGTATAGATGAGAGCAGCAGGTGACACACAGCACATATGGGGGTGCACATCACATACACAGGTATAGATGAGAGCAGCAGGTGACACACAGCACATATGGGGGTGCACATCACATACACAGGTATAGATGAGAGAGCAGCAGGTGACACACAGCACATATGGGGGTGCACATCACATACACAGGTATAGATGAGAGAGCAGCAAGTGACACACAGCACATATGGGGGTGCACATCACATACACAGGTATAGATGAGAGAGCAGCAGGTGACACACAGCACATATGGGGGTGCACATCACATACACAGGTATAGATGAGAGAGCAGCAGGTGACACACAGCACATATGGGGGTGCACATCACATACACAGGTATAGATGAGAGCAGCAGGTGACACACAGCACATATGGGGGTGCA
>NC_069499.1:1594177015-1594254515 GCF_027579735.1 Bombina bombina
CACTATATATAATAATAAAACTTATTAGATCTACCTGTGCTATATATCAGCAGTAAATATTAGTCCCTACACTAATAAAACTGATTAGATCTACCTATGCTATATATCGGCTATAAATATTAGTCCCTACACTACAGCTCTAATCCTCCTCACTATATATATAATAAAACTGATTAGATCTACCTGTGCTATATATCAAGCAGTAAATAATTAGTCCCTACACTACAGCTCTAATCCTCCTCACTATATATATAATAAAACTGATTAGATCTACTGTGCTATATATCAGCAGTAATATTAGTCCTACATACAGCTCTAATACTCACTATATATGAAATAATAAAACTTATTAGATCTACCTGTGCTATATATCAGCAGTAATATTAGTCCTACACTACAGCTTTAATCTCACTATATATATAATAAAACTTATTAGATCTACCTGTGCTATATATCAGCAGTAAATATTAGTCCTACACTACAGATCTAACCTCACTATATATATATATATATATATATATATATATATATAAAATAAAACTAATTACATCTACCTGTGCTATATATCAGCAGTAAATATTAGTCCCTACACTACAGATTTAATCCTCACTAATATATATATATATATATATTATATATATTATATATTATAAATAAAACTAATTACATCTACCTGTGCTATATATCAGCAGTAAATATTAGTCCCTACACTACAGCTCTAATCCTCACTAAATATATATAAAATGATTAGATCTACCTGTGCTATATATCAGCAGTAAATATTAGTCTCTACACTACAGCTCTAATCCTCACTATATATATATAAAACTCTTAGATCTACCTGTGCTATATATCAGCAGTAAATATTAGTCTCTACACTACAGCTCTAATCCTCACTATATATATAATAAAACTGATTAGATCTACCTGTGCTATATATCAGCATTAAATATTAGTCCCTACTCTACAGCTCTAATCCTCACTATATATATAATAAAACTGATTAGATCTACCTGTGCTATATATGCAGTAAATATTAGTCCCTACACTACAGCTCTAATCCTCACTATATATAATAAACCTAATTAGATATAACTGTGCTATATATCATCAGTAAATATTAGTCTCTACACTACAGCTCTAATCCTCACTATATATATATATATAATAAAACTGATTAGATCTACTGTGCTATCTATCAGCAGTAATATTAGTCCCTACACTACAGCTCTAATCCTCACTATATATAATAAAACTGATTAGATCTACCTGTGCTATATATCAGTAGTAAATATTAGTCTCTACACTACAGCTCTAATCCTCACTATATATATAATAAAACTGATTAGATCTACCTGTGCTATATATCAGCAGTAAATATTAGACCCTACACTACAGCGCTAATCCTCACTATATATATAATAAAACTGATTAGATCTACTTGTGCTATATATCAGCAGTATATATTAGTCCCTACACTACAGCTCTAATCCTCACTATATATATAATAAAACTGATTAGATCTACCTGTGCTATATATCAGCAGTAATATTAGTCTCTACACTACAGCTCTAATCCTCACTATATATATAATTAAACTGATTAGATCTACTTGTGCTATTTATCAGCAGTAATATTAGTCCCTACACTACAGCTCTATTCCTCACTATATATATATATATATATATATATATATATATATATATATATATATATATATATATATAATAAAACTGATTAGATCTACCTGTGCTATATATCGGCAGTAAATATTAGTCCCTACACTACAGCTCTAATCCTCACTATATATATAATAAAACTTATTAGATCTACCTGTGCTATATATCAGCAGTAAATATTAGTCCCTACACTAATAAAACTGATTAGATCTACCTATGCTATATATCGGCTATAAATATTAGTCCCTACACTACAGCTCTAATCCTCCTCACTATATATATAATAAAACTGATTAGATCTACCTGTGCTATATATCAGCAGTAAATATTAGTCCCTACACTACAGCTCTAATCCTCCTCACTATATATATAATAAAACTGATTAGATCTACCTGTGCTATATATCAGCAGTAATATTAGTCCCTACACTACAGCTCTAATACTCACTATATATGAAATAATAAAACTTATTAGATCTACCTGTGCTATATATCAGCAGTAATATTAGTCCCTACACTACAGCTTTAATCCTCACTATATATATAATAAAACTTATTAGATCTACCTGTGCTATATATCAGCAGTAAATATTAGTCCCTACACTACAGATCTAATCCTCACTATATATATATATATATATATATATATATATATATATATATATAAAATAAAACTAATTACATCTACCTGTGCTATATATCAGCAGTAAATATTAGTCCCTACACTACAGATTTAATCCTCACTATATATATATATATATATATATATATATATATATATATATATAATAAAACTAATTACATCTACCTGTGCTATATATCAGCAGTAAATATTAGTCCCTACACTACAGCTCTAATCCTCACTAAATATATAATAAAACTGATTAGATCTACCTGTGCTATATATCAGCAGTAAATATTAGTCTCTACACTACAGCTCTAATCCTCACTATATATATAATAAAACTCATTAGATCTACCTGTGCTATATATCAGCAGTAAATATTAGTCTCTACACTACAGCTCTAATCCTCACTATATATATAATAAAACTGATTAGATCTACCTGTGCTATATATCAGCATTAAATATTAGTCCCTACTCTACAGCTCTAATCCTCACTATATATATAATAAAACTGATTAGATCTACCTGTGCTATATATCAGCAGTAAATATTAGTCCCTACACTACAGCTCTAATCCTCACTATATATAATAAACCTAATTAGATATAACTGTGCTATATATCAGCAGTAAATATTAGTCCCTACACTACAGCTCTAATCCTCACTATATATATATATATATAATAAAACTGATTAGATCTACCTGTGCTATCTATCAGTAGTAAATACACTGTGAGAAAAAAGGGTACGGTTGGGGTCCGTTTGTGAACACTTAGGGTACAACTTCTGTGGTTGTACCCTCAATGGATCATAATTACACCTTAAGGAACTAATATGTACCATTTAGCGGTAAATAAGGTACAAATATGTTTCCAACTGTCAAAGGGTCCATGTCTGTACCATTTAATCCCCCCAAAAAGGTACAATCACTTGTGTGACTAAAAGGTTGAGGGGGGTGGGTGGTTCAAGGCTACCAAACCCTGCAAGTCCATATCATTTGTAAACCTCAATTATTCAAATTCACATAACTGTCAGTCACCCAAAATGAATGCAACATACATGTTGTACAGCAAAATAATTATGTTCAATTGTTGTTGGTAATATGCAAGAAGTGGGCAAAGCAAAAAAAAAAAATACTTAAAGGGACAGTCTAGACCAAAATTTTTATTGTTTAAAAAGATGGATAATCCCTTTATTACCTAATCCCCAGTTTTGCATAACCAACACAGTCAACCAATCAGTGCAGACTCCTAAATAACTACATGGGAGTGAGCATATTTTTTATCTATATGACACACATGAACTAGTACTGTCTAACTGTGAAAAACTTTCAAAATGCTCTGAGCTAAGAGGCGGTTTTCAAAGGTTTAGAAATCAGTTTGAGCCTACCTAGGTTTAGCTTTTCAAAAATACCACCAAGGGAACAAAGCAAATTTAGTGATACAATTCAATTGGAAAGTTGTTTAAATTTTCATGCCCTATCTGAGTCATGAAAGTTTAATTTTGACTAGACTGTCCCTTTAATAACCCATATATTCAATGATACAGTGTTGCTGGTTCTAAATGGCAAACAAGCACTTAACATTTTAATGTTTATATTTAGAGCATCAAGATGTTAACTCTTAAACATAAAGCAAATGTATTAATTAAAATGACAAAGAAAAAAACTGTTTTAAACTCTATAAAATAAACAAGAGCTGTTTAATAACCAGTTTTTTACATGGACATTGTGTAACACGCCATAGCGCCATCTGTTGGTTGAAAGTTCCTTGACATGTGTAACACAGCTCCATCTATTGGTAGCAGGTTCATCACCAAAATGTGTACTAGGAAAATAGACTCATTTGCATATATTTTGCATAGAGTGACAATTCAATGTATGGTTGTGAATTTTATCGTTTATCCCTCCCCTGAATCCCGCTTCTTTTCGTTAGAGTTAGATTTTATTATTATGTTGTTTTCTATATATTTATGTTTTATGTGGCAAGTCACCCTAAATTAAATGGGGTGTTTTTAGAGTCTAGTACAGAGTGATTTAAAACTCATTGAGTAGATCAATTTACAACTGGTTGTTTAACCTTGCTTTTTTAGGTAGTTCTGTAGCAGTCTTTGAAATTGCTACAGTTAAGTATACAAACTTTTTTTTAAAGCTGCAGTGTGGCTATTGTAATACTGCCTATAAAAGTACACATTTAATGCATATATGAATGTTATATGATAAATTTAATGGATCAGCATTTGTAATATGCTGTGTTGAGTACAAATTTGCCATCATGAGGTACAAAGGGCTTGTCACTGGGGCAGTACCCTTAAAAGGCCAGATTTGCACAATTTTTTAAGGGTACATTAAGGTACCATAGGACTGAGGTCCAATCTAGTCACCAAAGGTACATATTTGCCTTTGAAAGATACAATCTGCAAGAGTACCAATTTGTACACATTTTAAAGGGTACAGCAGGTGCACCTTTCAGGGTACTGCCCCAGTGACAAGCTGTTGTACCCATAAAGGTACAATTTTTGCAAATTTTTTCTGACAGTGTATTAGTCCCTACACTACAGCTTTAATCATCACTATATATAATAAAACTGATTAGATCTTCCTGTGCTATATATCAGCAGTAAATATTAGTCCCTACACTACAGATCTAATCCTCACTATATATATATAATAAAACAGATTAGATATAACTGTGCTATATAGCAGCAGTAAATATTAGTCCCTACACTACAGATCTAATCCTCACTATATATATGTAATAAAACTGATTAGATCTTCCTGTGCTATATATCAGCAGTAAATATTAGTCTGTACACTACAGATCTAATCCTCACTATATATATAATAAAACTGATTAGATCTACCTGTGCTATATATCAGCAGTAAATATTAGTCCCTACACTACAGCTCTAATCCTCACTATATATATAATAAAACTGATTAGATCTACCTGTGCTATATATCTGCAGTAAATATTAGTCCCTACACTACAGCTCTAATCCTCACTATATATATAATAAAACTGATTAAATCTACCTGTGCTATATATCAGCAGTAATATTAGTCTGTACACTACAGCTCTAATCCTCACTATATATATATATATATATATATATATATATATATATATATATATAATAAAACTGATTAGATCTACCTGTGCTATATATCTGCAGTAAATATTAGTCTCTACACTACAGCTCTAATCCTCACTATATATATAATAAAACTGATTAGATCTACCTGTGCTATATATTAGCAGTAAATATTAGTCTCTACACTACAGCTCTAATCCTCAATATATATATATATATAATAAAACTAATTAGATATAACTGTGCTATATATCAGCAGTAAATATTAGTCCCTACACTACAGCTCTAATCCTCACTATATATATATAATAAAACTGATTAGATCTTCCTGTGCTATATATCAGCAGTAAATATTAGTCCCTACACTACAGCTTTAATCCTCACTATATATAATAAAACTGATTAGATCTTCCTGTGCTATATATCAGCAGTAAATATTAGTCCCTACACTACAGATCTAATCCTCACTATATATATAATAAAACTGATTAGATCTACCTGTGCTATATATCAGCAGTAAATATTAGTCCCTACACTACAGCTCTAATCCTCACTATATATATAATAAAACTAATTAGATATAACTGTGCTATATATCAGCAGTAAATATTAGTCCCTACACTACAGCTCTAATCCTCACTATATATATAATAAAACTGATTAGATCTACCTGTGCTATATATCAGCAGTAAATATTAGTCCCAACACTACAGCTCTAATCCTCACTATATATATAATAAAACTGATTAGATCTACCTGTGCTATATATCAGCAGTAAATATTAGTCCCTACACTACAGATCTAATCCTCACTATATATAATAAAAAAAATTAGATCTACCTGTGCTACATATCAGCAGTAAATATTAGTCCCTACACTACAGATCTAATCCTCACTATATATATAATAAAACTGATTAGATCTGCCTGTGCTATATATCAGCAGTAAATATTAGTCCCTACACTACAGCTCTAATCCTCACTATATATATATAATAAAACTGATTAGATCTAACTGTGCTATATATCGGCAGTAAATATTAGTCCCTACACTACAGCTCTAATCCTCACTATATATATAATAAAACTGATTAGATCTACCTGTGCTATTTATCAGCAGTAAATATTAGTCCCTACACTACAGCTCTAATCCTCACTATATATATAATAAAACTGATTAGATCTACTTGTGCTATATATCAGCAGTATATATTAGTCTCTACACTACAGCTCTAATCCTCACTATATATATAATAAAACTGATTAGATCTACCTGTGCTATATATCAGCAGTAAATATTAGTCCCTACACTACAGCTCTAATCCTCACTATATATATATATATATAATAAAACTAATTAGACCTACCTGTGCTATATATCAGCAGTAAATATTAGTCCCTACACTACAGCTCTAATCCTCACTATATATATAGTAAAACTGATTAGATCTACCTGTGCTATTTATCAGCAGTAAATATTAGTCCCTACACTACAGCTCTAATCCTCACTATATATATAATAAAACTGATTAGATCTACTTGTGCTATATATCGGCAGTAAATATTAGTCCCTACACTACAGCTCTAATCCTCACTATATATATAATAAAACTGATTAGATCTACCTGTGCTATTTATCAGCAGTAAATATTAGTCCCTACACTACAGCTCTAATCCTCACTATATATATAATAAAACTGATTAGATCTACTTGTGCTATATATCAGCAGTATATATTAGTCTCTACACTACAGCTCTAATCCTCACTATATATATAATAAAACTGATTAGATCTACCTGTGCTATATATCAGCAGTAAATATTAGTCCCTACACTACAGCTCTAATCCTCACTATATATATATATATATAATAAAACTAATTAGACCTACCTGTGCTATATATCAGCAGTAATATTAGTCCCTACACTACAGCTTTAATCCTCACTATATATATATATATATATATATATAATAAAACTGATTAGATCTACCTGTGCTATATATCAGCAGTGAATATTAGTCCCTACACTACAGCTCTAATCCTCACTATATATATAATAAAACTGATTAGATCTACCTGTGCTATATATCAGCAGTATATATTAGTCTCTACACTACAGCTCTAATCCTCACTTTATATATAATAAAACTGATTAGATCTGCCTGTGCTATATATCAGCAGTAAATATTAGTCCCTACACTACAGCTCTAATCCTCACTATATATATAATAAAACTGATTAGATCTACCTGTGCTATATATCAGCAGTAAATATTAGTCCCTACACTACAGCTCTAATCCTCACTATATGTATAGTAAAACTGATTAGATCTGTGTGTGCTATATATCAGCAGTAATATTAGTCCCTACACTACAGCTTTAATCCTCACTATATATATATATATATATATATATATATATATATATATATATATATATATAATAAAACTGATTAGATCTGTCTGTGCTATATATCAGCAGTGAATATTAGTCCCTACACTACAGCTCTAATCCTCACTATATATATAATAAAACTTATTAGATCTACCTGTGCTATATATCAGCAGTAAATATTAGTCCCTACATTAAAGCTCTAATCCTCACTATATATATAATAAAACTGATTAGATATAACTGTGCTATATATCAGCAGTAAGTATTAGTCTCTACACTACAGATCTAATCCTCACTATATATATAATAAAACTGATTAGATATAACTGTGCTATATATCAGCCGTAAATATTAGTCCCTACACTACAGCTTTAATCCTCACTATATATATAATAAAACTGATTAGATCTACCTGTGCTATATATCAGCAGTAAATATTAGTCCCTACACTACAGATCTAATCCTCGCTATATATAATAAAACTGATTAGATCTACCTGTGCTATATATCAGCAGTAATATTAGTCTCTACACTACAGCTTTAATCCTCACTATATATATATATATATATATATATATAATAAAACTGATTAGATCTACCTGTGCTATATATCAGCAGTAAATATTAGACTCTACACTACAGATCTATTTCTCACTATATATATAATAAAACTGATTAGATCTACCTGGGCTATATATCAACAGTAAATATTAGTCCCTACACTACAGATTTAATCCTCACTATATATATATATATATATATATATATATATATATATATATATATATATATATATAGATATATATATATATATATATATATACAGGGAGTGCAGAATTATTAGGCAAGTTGTATTTTTGAGGATTAATTTTATTATTGAACAACAACCATGTTCTCAATGAACCCAAAAAACTCATTAATATCAAAGCTGAATAGTTTTGGAAGTAGTTTTTAGTTTGTTTTTAGTTATAGCTATTTTAGGGGGATATCTGTGTGTGCAGGTGACTATTACTGTGCATAATTATTAGGCAACTTAACAAAAAACAAATATATACCCATTTCAATTATTTATTTTTACCAGTGAAACCAATATAACATCTCAACATTCACAAATATACATTTCTGACATTCAAAAACAAAACAAAAACAAATCAGTGACCAATATAGCCACCTTTCTTTGCAAGGACACTCAAAAGCCTGCCATCCATGGATTCTGTCAGTGTTTTGATCTGTTCACCATCAACATTGCGTGCAGCAGCAACCACAGCCTCCCAGACACTGTTCAGAGAGGTGTACTGTTTTCCCTCCTTGTAAATCTCACATTTGATGATGGACCACAGGTTCTCAATGGGGTTCAGATCAGGTGAACAAGGAGGCCATGTCATTAGATTTTCTTCTTTTATACCCTTTCTTGCCAGCCACGCTGTGGAGTACTTGGACGCGTGTGATGGAGCATTGTCCTGCATGAAAATCATGTTTTTCTTGAAGGATGCAGACTTCTTCCTGTACCACTGCTTGAAGAAGGTGTCTTCCAGAAACTGGCAGTAGGACTGGGAGTTGAGCTTGACTCCATCCTCAACCCGAAAAGGCCCCACAAGCCCATCTTTGATGATACCAGCCCAAACCAGTACTCCACCTCCACCTTGCTGGCGTCTGAGTCGGACTGGAGCCACGGGCCCATCCATCTGGCCCATCAAGACTCACTCTCATTTCATCAGTCCATAAAACCTTGAGATATTTCTTGGCCCAGTCTTGACGTTTCAGCTTGTGTGTCTTGTTCAGTGGTGGTCGTCTTTCAGCCTTTCTTACCTTGGCCATGTCTCTGAGTATTGCACACCTTGTGCTTTTGGGCACTCCAGTGATGTTGCAGCTCTGAAATATGGCCAAACTGGTGGCAAGTGGCATCTTGGCATCTGCTCGCTTGACTTTTCTCAGTTCATGGGCAGTTATTTTGCGCCTTGGTTTTTCCACATGCTTCTTGTGACCCTGTTGACTATTTTGAATGAAACGCTTGATTGTTCAATGATCACGCTTCAGAAGCTTTGCAATTTTAAGAGTGCTGCATCCCTCTGCAAGATATCTCACTATTTTTTACTTTTCTGAGCCTGTCAAGTCCTTCTTTTGACCCATTTTGCCAAAGGAAAGGAAGTTGCCTAATAATTATGCACACCTGATATAGGGTGTTGATGTCATTAGACCACACCCCTTCTCATTACAGAGATGCACATCACCTAATATGCTTAATTGGTAGTAGGCTTTCGAGCCTATACAGCTTGGAGTAAGACAACATGCATAAAGAGGATGATGTGGTCAAAATACTCATTTGCCTAATAATTCTGCACTCCCTGTATATATATATATATATATAATATAAAACTGGTTAGACACCTGTGCTATATATCAGCAGTAAATATTAGTCCCTACACTACAGCTCTAATCCTCACTATATATATATAATAAAACTGATTAGATCTGCCTGTGCTATATATCAGCAGTAATATTAGTCCCTATACTACAGCTTTAATCCTCACTATATATATATATATATATATATATATATATATATATAATAACACTGATTAGATCTGCCTGTGCTATATATCAGCAGTAAATATTAGTCCCTACACTACAGCTCTAATCCTCACTATATATATATATATATAATAACACTGATTAGATCTACTTGTGCTATATATCAGCAGTATATATTAGTCTCTACACTACAGCTCTAATCCTCACTATATATATAATAAAACTGATTAGATCTTCTTGTGCTATATATCAGCAGTAAATATTAGTCCCTACACTACAGCTCTAATCCTCACTATATATATAATACAACTGATTAGATCTACCTGTGCTATATATCAGCAGTAAATATTTGTCTCTACACTACAGCTCTAATCCTCACTATATATATAATAAAACTGATTAGATCTACCTGTGCTATATATCAGCAGTAAATATTAGTCCCTACACTACAGCTCTAATCCTCACTATATATATATATATATATATATATATATATATATATATATATAATAAAACTAATTAGATCTACCTGTGCTATATATCAGCAGTATATATTAGTCTCTACACTACAGCTCTAATCCTCACTATATATATATATATATATATATATATATATATATATATATATATATATATATAATAAAACTGATTAAATCTACCTGTGCTATATATCAGTAGTGATGTCGCGAACCTAAAAATTTCGGTTCGCAAACGGCGGAATCGAACTTCCGCTACTGTTTGCGAACCGGCGAACCGCCATAGACTTCAATAGGCAGGTGAACTTTAAAACCCACAGGGACTCTTTCTGGCCACAATAGTGATGGAAAAGTTGTTTCAAGGGGACTAACACCTGGACTGTGGCATGCCGGAGAGGGATCCATGGCAAAACTCCCACAGAAAATTACATAGTTGATGCAGAGTCTGGTTTTAACCCATAAAGGGCCTAAATCACCTAACATTCCTAAATTGTTTGCAATAACGTGCTTTAAAACATCAGGTATGATGTATCGATCAGGTATTGTAAGGGTTACGCCCGCTTCACAGTGACTGACCAAACTCCCCGTGTAACGCACCGCAAACAGTCCATTTGCACAACCAGGAGATAGATAGATTTGATAGATAGATACATAGATCAATAGATACAATATACATATGATAGATACAAATTACATAGATCAATAGATGCAATATACATTTGATAGATACGAATTACATAGACAAAAGATGCAATATACATTTGATAGATACAAATTACATAGATCAATAGATGCAATATACATTTGATAGATACGAATTACATAGATCAATAGATGCAATATACATTTGATAGATACGAATTACATAGATCAATAGATGCAATATACATTTGATAGATACGAATTACATAGATCAATAGATGCAATATACATATGATAGATGCAAATTACATAGATCAATAGATGCAATATACATTTGATAGATACGAATTACATTGATCAATAGATGCAATATACATTTGATAGATATGAATTACATAGATCAATAGATGCAATATACATTTGATTGATAGTTAGATAGATTTGATAGATAAATTTGATAGATATATAATTTCCCAGACAGAGAATTACAAGACGTGCAGTCTGGGACCCATGGTAAGGATCCCAGAGGTAGTTGCGGCGCCAGGGGACGTGTATATGGCATGGATTTTCGGAACCGGGAGATAGAAAAAGATGCTTGGTCGGTCCTCCTGGTTCAAATTTGGGGCACTGCGCGTGCAATCTATTGTGCCACCAGATATGAGTGGTGTGTAAAGTAGTACTATTCTTAGCAGTTTAATACCTGTTACTCCCCCTATCGGGGGAGTTGTATATGGCATGGATTTTAGGAACCGGGAGATGGAAAAAGATGCTTGGTCGGTCCTCCTACTTCAAATTTGGCCGAAACACAAGTGGCTGTCACAAAACAGTCCGGCCACGAGATTGATAGATAGATAGATACATAGATTACATAGATCAATAGATGCAATATACATTTGATAGATACGAATTACATAGATCAATAGATGCAATATACATTTGATAGATACGAATTACATAGATCAATAGATGCAATATACATTTAATAGATACGAAATTACATAGATCAAAAGATGCAATATACATTTGATAGATACGAATTACAAAGATCAAAAGATGCAATATACATTTGATAGATACGAATTACATAGATCAATAGATGCAATATACATTTGATAGATATACGAATTACATAGATCAATAGATGCAATATACATTTGATAGATATACGAATTACATAGATCAATAGATGCAATATACATTTGATAGATATACGAATTACATAGATCAATAGATGCAATATACATTTGATAGATACGAATTACATTGATCAATAGATGCAATATACATTTGATAGATACAAATTACATTGATCAATAGATGCAATATACATTTGATAGATACAAATTACATAGATCAATAGATGCAATATACATTTGATAGATACGATTTACATAGATCAATAGATGCAATATACATTTGATATATATGAATTACATAGATCAATAGATGCAATATACATTTGATAGATACGATTGATAGTTAGATAGATTTAATAGATAAATAGATATATTTGATAGATATATAATTTCCCAGACAGAGAATTACAAGACGTGCGGGCTGGGACCCATGGTAAGGTTCCCAGAGGTAGTTGCGGCGCCAGGGGACGTGTATATGGCATGGATTTTTGGAACCGGGAGATGGAAAAAGATGCTTGGTCGGCCCTCCTGGTTCAAATTTGGGGCACTGCGCGTGCAATCTATTGTGCCACCAGATATGAGTGGTGTGTAAAGTAGTACTATTCTTAGCAGTTTAATACCTGTTACTCCCCCTATCGGGGGAGTTGTATATGGCATGGATTTTAGGAACCGGGAGATGGAAAAAACATAATTTATGTAAGAACTTACCTGATAAATTCATTTCTTTCATATTAGCAAGAGTCCATGAGCTAGTGACGTATCGGATATACATTCCTACCAGGAGGGGCAAAGTTTCCCAAACCTCAAAATGCCTATAAATACACCCCTCACCACACCCACAAATCAGTTTAACGAATAGCCAAGAAGTGGGGTGATAAGAAAAAAGTGCGAAAGCATAAAAATTAAGGAATTGGAATAATTGTGCTTTATACAAAAAAATCATTACCACCACAAAAAAGAGTGGGCCTCATGGACTCTTGCTAATATGAAAGAAATTAATTTATCAGGTAAGTTCTTACATAAATTATGTTTTCTTTCATGTAATTAGCAAGAGTCCATGAGCTAGTGACGTATGGGATAATGAATACCCAAGATGTGGATCTTCCACGCAAGAGTCACTAGAGAGGGAGGGATAAAATAAAGACAGCCAATTCCGCTGAAAAATAATCCACACCCAAAACAAAGTTTAAATCTTATAATGAAAAAAACTGAAATTATAAGCAGAAGAATCAAACTGAAACAGCTGCCTGAAGTACTTTTCTACCAAAAACTGCTTCAGAAGAAGAAAACACATCAAAATGGTAGAATTTAGTAAAAGTATGCAAAGAAGACCAAGTTGCTGCTTTGCAAATCTGATCAACCGAAGCTTCATTCCTAAACGCCCAGGAAGTAGAAACTGACCTAGTAGAATGAGCTGTAATCCTTTGAGGCGGAGCTTTACCCGACTCGACATAAGCATGACTTAACCAAGACGCCAAAGAAATGGCAGAGGCCTTCTGACCTTTCCTAGAACCGGAAAAGATAACAAATAGACTAGAAGTCTTTCGGAAATTTTTAGTAGCTTCAACATAATATTTCAAAGCTCTAACTACATCCAAAGAATGCAACAATCTTTCCTTAGAATTCTTAGGATTAGGACACAATGAAGGAACCACAATTTCTCTACTAATGTTGTTAGAATTCACAACCTTAGGTAAAGATTTAAAAGAAGTTCGCAACACCGCCTTATCCTGATGAAAAATCAGAAAAGGAGACTCACAAGAAAGAGCAGATAATTCAGAAACTCTTCTAGCAGAAGAGATGGCCAAAAGAAACAAAACTTTCCAAGAAAGTAATTTAATGTCCAGCGAATGCATAGGTTCAAACGGAGGAGCTTGAAGAGCCCCCAGAACCAAATTCAAACTCCAAGGAGGAGAAATTGACTTAATAACAGGTTTTATACGAACCAAAGCTTGTACAAAACAATGAATATCAGGAAGACTAGCAATCTTTCTGTGAAAAAGAACAGAAAGAGCAGAGATTTGTCCTTTCAAGGAACTTGCAGACAAACCTTTATCCAAACCATCCTGAAGAAACTGTAAAATTCTAGGAATTCTAAAAGAATGCCAAGAAAAATGATGAGAAAGACACCAAGAAATGTAAATCTTCCAGACTCGATAATATATCTTCCTAGATACAGATTTACGAGCCTGTAACATAGTATTAATCACAGAGTCAGAGAAACCTCTTTGACTGAGAATCAAGCGTTCAATCTCCATACCTTCAAAATTAAGGATTTGAGATCCTGATGGAAAAAAGGACCTTGCGATAGAAGGTCTAGTCTTAACGGAAGAGCCCACGGTTGGCAAGTGGCCATCCGGACAAGATCCGCATACCAAAACCTGTGAGGCCAAGCTGGAGCCACCAGCAGAACAAATGAGTACTCCTTCAGAATCTTGGAAATTACTCTTGGAAGAAGAACTAGAGGCGGAAAGATATAGGCAGGATGATACTTCCAAGGAAGTGACAATGCATCCACTGCCACCGCCTGTGGATCCCTGGATCTGGACAGATACCTGGGAAGCTTCTTGTTTAGATGAGAAGCCATCAGATCTATTTCTGGAAGTCCCCACATTTGAACAATCTGAAGAAATACCTCTGGGTGAAGAGACCATTCGCCCGGATGTAACGTTTGGCGACTGAGATAATCTGCTTCCCAATTGTCTATACCTGGGATATGAACCGCAGAAATTAGACAGGAGCTGGATTCCGCCCATACCAGTATTCGAGATACTTCTTTCATAGCCAGAGGACTGTGAGTCCCTCCTTGATGATTGACATATGCCACAGTTGTGACATTGTCCGTCTGAAACCAAATGAACGACTCTCTCTTTAGAAGAGGCCATGACTGAAGAGCTCTGAAAATTGCACGGAGTTCCAAAATATTGATTGGTAATCTCACCTCCTGAGATTCCCAAACCCCTTGTGCTGTCAGAGACCCCCAAACAGCTCCCCAACCTGTCAGACTTGCATCTGTTGAAATCACAGTCCAGGTTGGAAGAACAAAAGAAGCCCCCTGAACTAAACGATGGTGATCTGTCCACCACGTCAGAGAGTGTCGTACGATCGGTTTTAAAGATATTAATTGAGATATCTTTGTATAATCCCTGCACCACTGGTTCAGCATACAAAGCTGAAGAGGTCGCATGTGAAAACGAGCAAAGGGGATCGCGTCCGATGCAGCAGTCATAAGACCTAGAATTTCCATGCATAAGGCTACCGAAGGGAATGATTGAGACTGAAGGTTTCGACAAGCTGAAACCAATTTTAGACGTCTCTTGTCTGTCAGAGACAGAGTCATGGACACTGAATCTATCTGGAAACCAAAAAAGGTTACCCTTGTCTGAGGAATCAACGAACTTTTTGGTAAATTGATCCTCCAACCATGTTCTTGAAGAAACAACACTCATAAAAGACTGGAAAGGTTCTTTCTATTGAAAATGAGCAAAGGGAATTGAATCCAATGCTGTGGCCATAAGACCTAAAACTTCTATGCATATATAGCAACTGAAGGAGACTAAAGGTACCGACAGACGGAACCCAATAAAATTATCCCTTGTCTGATAGAGACAAAGACAGTGACACAAACTATCTGGAAACCTAAAAAAGGTGACCCTTGTGTGAGGAATCAAGAGCTTTTGAAAAAAAGATCCTCTAACTATGTCCTGAAGAGCAAGTGAATCATATGAGATTCCGCATCCTCAGAAAATAATCTGAATGAAAACAGAAAAATGAAAATATGCATTTATTGTATCTAATGAAAACAAATAATGCTATCAATGACCATAAAAAGGCAAAATAGTTTGAATAAAACTCCAAAACCCGGTTCCTAAAAAAGGAACTGGAAGAAATACCCCAGAAGATTCCAGGTCTGAGCAGCGCTTGAATCCCATGGGTGCCTAGCCATGCTTCAACAGTACCCAAAATATATAGGACAGAAACACACTTAAAGAAAGTGTTTAGCCTTACTGGAATAAAATCAAACAATTTTGGACAAAATAGAACCAAATAAATTTCAAAGAAGTGTTAACCTGCCCCTTACCAGCCAAGCTGGAATACGGCACGTACATCGCAATATTAGGGAGCTGATTTCGAACTTCAATTATAAACATGTTACTTGGGAAAGAACTCAGGAATTCGTTCCTTAATTAGAACAACCAAACTAGTATAAGCTTAAAGTTTTAGTCTTAGAACTCAATCTTGAAGCCCAGAGTAACAGTTAAGAATTGAATCCAATTATAAAACAAATAATTGATTAACTTAGAACAAAAGAAATATGGATTTTTTTTTATTTATTTTTTTTAAAAACACAAAATTCTTCTAGCTAAAATAGCTAAAGAAATAGATTAACCCTCATTTGCGAAAATATTCAATAAAATGAAGACACAAATGAAATTATTAGCATGATAGTCCAGTTAAAAGGACCAGTCAAAACAGTGGACTTGCATAATCAATAAATGCAAAACAACAAGACAAATGCAACAGCACCTAGTCTAGTAAATGTTGTCCCTTTAACAATGCTAAAATAAATCATAATCTGATACTTGATCTTAAAGTAAACAGAAAAAATGAAGCAATTGCAATATCCAAATAAATCACAGGACCAAGAAAAGTACCTGAAACTAAATAATTTTCCATAAGTAAGATACAACCATCTAAAGGAAAATAAATACTATTTTGCTATAGAAACAATAGCATAATTAGTAGAGATAGCCTCAATAAATTGGAGAACCCTCCAAATTGAATTTAACTGCTGGCAAAGAATATAGTTTAAAACCTTTGAAGAAGGAATAAAAGAAAATTCTCAGCCTATTCCATTCCCTAGTATGGGGAATTGGAAAGAAAACCTCTGAAAACACAGAAGAATAAAATAGGCAGAAATAGTGTCAGCTAGTCTTAAAGAACTAGTTACCTTAATATCCAAAATAATCAACACCTTTTCAACAAAGAACAAATGTACTTTAATAATAGAAAAATAATAAAAAAGTAGATTTGTTAGTGTCAATATCTGATGAAGAAAATTTCTGAAAGAGAAAAAACATCATCAGAGAAGGATAAATCAGTATGTTGTTGGTCATTTGAAACTTCAATAATTAAAAAAGAAGTGAAAAAGACCTAAAAATTTTATTAGAAGGCACGAAGTCAGACAAAGCCTTTAAAATAGAATCAGAAAATTTTTTCTTATAAATCTTCTAAATATTTCTTGTACATAAGATGTAAGAATGGAAATATATAAAGCATAAATACTAATGGATTCTGCATGTAAAAGTATATCATAATAACTTATTACAAACCATAGCTAAAGATAAACATTTATAACATTTAAAATAAATGAACTTAGCTTTGGTAGAACTGAAACTCAGTTAAGCGTTTTTCCAGAAGTGGCTTCTGATTCAGGGTCAATCTGAGACATCTTGCAATATGTAATAGAAAAAACAACATATAAAGCAAAATTGATCAAATTCCTTAAATGACAGTTTCAGGAATGGGAAAAAAATGCCAATGAACAAGCTTCTAGCAACCAGAAGCAATAAATAATGAGACTTAAATATTGTGGAGACAACAATGACGCTCAAATTTTTAGCGCCAAAAAAGCCGCCCACATTATTTGGCGCCTAAATGCTTTTGGCGCCAAAAATGGCGCCACATCCGGTAACGCCGACATTTTTTGGCGCAAAAACGTCCAAAAAATGACGCAACTTCCGGCGACACGTATGACGCCGGAAATGACAAGAACATTTTTGCGCCAAGAAAGTCCGCGGCAAGAATGACGCAATAAAATGAAGCATTTTCAGCCCCCGCAAGCCTAACAGCCCACAGGAAAAAAGTCAAATTTTAAGGTAAGAAAAAATTGATTTATTCATATGCATTATCCCAAATATGAAACTGACTGTCTGAAATAAGGAACGTTGAACATCCTGAATCAAGGCAAATAAATGTTTAAACACATATATTTAGATCTTTATATAAAAGTGCCCAACCATAGCTTAGAGTGTCACAGAAAATAAGACTTACTTACCCCAGGACACTCATCTACATGTAGTAGAAAGCCAAACCAGTACTGAAATGAGAATCAGTAGAGGTAATGGTATATATAAGAGTATATCGTCGATCTGAAAAGGGAGGTAAGAGATGAATCTCTACGACCGATAACAGAGAACCTATGAAATAGACCCCGTAGAAGGAGATCATTGAATTCAAATAGGCAATACTCTCTTCACATCCCTCTGACATTCACTGTACACTGAGAGGAAAACCGGGCTCCAACCTGCTGCAAAACGCATATCAACGTAGAATCTAGCACAAATTTACTTCACCACCTCCATGGGAGGCAAAGTTTGTAAAAACTGATTTGTGGGTGTGGTGAGGGGTGTATTTATAGGCATTTTGAGGTTTGGGAAACTTTGCCCCTCCTGGTAGGAATGTATATCCCATACGTCACTAGCTCATGGACTCTTGCTAATTACATGAAAGAAAGATGCTTGGTCGGTCCTCCTACTTCAAATTTGGCTGAAACACAAGTGGCTGTCACAAAACAGTCTGGCCACGAGATAGATAGATTTGATAGATAGATACATAGATTACATAGATCAATAGATGCAATATACATTGGATTGATACGAATTACATAGATCAATAGATGCAATATACATTTGATAGATACGAATTACATAGATCAAAAGATGCAATATACATTTGATAGATACAAATTACATAGATCAATAGATGCAATATACATTTGATAGATACGAATTACATAGATCAATAGAAGCAATATACATTTGATAGATACGAATTACATAGATAAATAGATGCAATATATATTTGATAGATACGAATTACATAGATCAATAGATGCAATATACTTTTGATAGATACGAATTTCATAGATCAATAGATGCAATATACATTTGATAGATACGATTTACATAGATCAATAGATGCAATATACATTTGATAGATACGAATTACATAGATCAATAGATGCAATATACATTTGATAGATACGAATTACGTAGATCAATAGATGCAATATACATTTGATAGATACGAATTACATAGATCAATAGATGCAATATACATTTGATAGATACGATTTACATAGATCAATAGATGCAATATACATTTGATAGATACGATTTACATAGATCAATAGATTCAATATACATTTGATAGATATGAATTACATAGATCAATAGATGCAATATATATTTGATAGATACAATTGATAGTTAGATAGATTTGATAGATAAATAGATAGATTTGATAGATAAATAGATCATTTCCCAGACAGAGAATTACAAGACGTGCGGTCTGGGACCCATGGTAAGGTTCCCAGAGGCAGTTGCGGCGCCAGGGGACGTGTATATGGCATGGATATTCGGAACCGGGAGATGGAAAAAGATGCTTGGTCGGTCCTCCTGGTTCAAATTTGGGGCACTGCGCGTGCAATCTATTGTGCCACCAGATATGAGTGGTGTGTAAAGTAGTACTATTCTTAGCAGTTTAATACCTGTTACTCCCCCTATCGGGGGAGTTGTATATGGCATGGATTTTAGGAACCGGGAGATGGATAAAGATGCTTGGTCGGTCCTCCTACTTCAAATTTGGCCGAAACACAAGTGGCTGTCACAAAACAGTCCGGCCACGAGATAGATTTGCTAGATAGATACATAGATTACATAGATCAATAGATGCAATATACATTTGATAGATACGAATTACATAGATCAATAGATGCAATATAAATTTGATAGATACGAATTACATAGATCAATAGATGCAATATACATTTGATAGATATGATTGATAGTTAGATATATTTGATAGATACATAGATAGATTTGATAGATATATAATTTCCCAGACAGAGAATTACAAAGACGTGCGGTCTGAGACCCATGGTAAGGTTACTTCCTTTTGCACAATCGAGTACAGGTTGGGGTCCGGGATTGCCTTTTGTGCAAAGAAATTGTGGCCGGGTACCTTCCACTGCGGTGTCCCCTATCAGGGGACATGTATATGGCATGGATTTTAGGAACCGGGAGATGGGAAAAAGATGCTTGGACACCCAGTACAGGTCGTTCTCCTTCAGCCTTTTTATACGAGGGTCCCCGACCCTCAACATGCACGACAGCATGAAAGACCCCATATGCCATGACTTCCTTTTGCACGATCGAGTACAGGTATGGCATCGATTTTAGGAACCCGGAGATAATTTTTAGGAACCGGGAGATGGAAAAAGATGCTTGGACACCCAGTACAGGTCGTTCTCCTTCAGCCTTATAATACGAGGGTCCCCGACCCTAAACAGGCACGACAGCATGAAAGACCCCATCTGCCATGACTTACTTTTGCACAATCGAGTACAGGTATGGCATCGATTTTAGGAACCCGGAGATAATTTTTAGGAACCGGGAGATGGAAAAAGATGCTTGGACACCCAGTACAGGTCGTTCTCCTTCAGCCTTTTTATAAGAGGGTCCCCGACCTTCAACAAGCACGACAGCATGAAAGACCCCATATGCCATGACTTCCTTTTGCACAATTGAGTACAGGTATGGCATCGATTTTAGGAACCCGGAGATAATTTTTAGGAACCGGGAGATGGAAAAAGATGCTTGGACACCCAGTACAGGTCGTTCTCCTTCAGCCTTTTTATAAGAGGGTCCCCGACCTTCAACAGGCACGACAGCATGAAAGACCCCATATGCCATGACTTCCTTTTGCACAATCGAGTACAGGTATGGCATCGATTTTAGGAACCCGGAGATATTTTTTTAGGAACCGGGAGATGGAAAAAGATGCTTGGACACCCAGTACAGGTCGTTCTCCTTCAGCCTTTTTATACGAGGATCCCCGACCCTCAACAGGCACGACAGCATGAAAGACCCCATCTGCCATGACTTCCTTTTGCACAATCGAGTACAGGTATGGCATTGATTTTAGGAACCCGGAGATGGAAAAAGATGCTTGGACACCCAGTACAGGTCGTTCTCCTTCAGCCTTTTTATACGAGGGTCCCAGACCCAAAACAAGCACGACAGCATGAAAGACCCCATCTGCCATGACTTACTTTTGCACAATCGAGTACAGGTATGGCATCGATTTTAGGAACCCGGAGATAATTTTTAGGAACCCGGAGATGGAAAAAGATGCTTGGACACCCAGTACAGGTCGTTCTCCTTCAGCCTTTTTATATGAGGGTCCCCGACCCTAAACAAGCATGACAGCATGAAAGACCCCATCTGCCATGACTTACTTTTGCACAATCGAGTACAGGTATGGCATCGATTTTAGGAACCCGGAGATAATTTTTAGGAACCGGGAGATGGAAAAAGATGCTTGGACACCCAGTACAGGTCGTTCTCCTTCAGCCTTTTTATATGAGGGTCCCCGACCCTAAACAAGCATGACAGCATGAAAGACCCCATCTGCCATGACTTACTTTTGCACAATCGAGTACAGGTATGGCATCGATTTTAGGAACCCGGAGATAATTTTTAGGAACCCGGAGATGGAAAAAGATGCTTGGACACCCAGTACAGGTCGTTCTCCTTCAGCCTTTTTATATGAGGGTCCCCGACCCTAAACAAGCATGACAGCATGAAAGACCCCATCTGCCATGACTTACTTTTGCACAATCGAGTACAGGTATGGCATCGATTTTAGGAACCCGGAGATAATTTTTAGGAACCGGGAGATGGAAAAAGATGCTTGGACACCCAGTAAAGGTCGTTCTCCTTCAGCCTTTTAATATGAGGGTCCCCGACCCTAAACAGGCATGACAGCATGAAAGACCCCATCTGCCATGACTTACTTTTGCACAATCGAGTACAGGTATGGCATCGATTTTAGGAACCCAGAGATAATTTTTAGGAACCGGGAGATGGAAAAAGATGCTTGGACACCCAGTACAGGTCGTTCTCCTTCAGCCTTTTTATACGAGATTCCCCGACCCTAAACAGGCACGACAGCATGAAACACCCCATCTGCCATGACTTACTTTTGCACAATCGAGTACAGGTATGGCATCGATTTTAGGAACCCGGAGATAATTTTTAGGAATCGGGAGATGGAAAAAGATGCTTGGACACCCAGTGCAGGTTGTTCTCCTTCAGCCTTTTTATACGAGGGTCCCCGACCCTAAACAGGCATGACAGCATGAAAGACCCCATCTGCCATGACTTACTTTTGCACAATCGAGTACAGGTATGGCATCAATTTTAGGAACCCGGAGATAATTTTTAGGAACCGGGAGATGGAAAAAGATGCTTGGACACCCAGTACAGGTCGTTCTCCTTCAGCCTTTTAATAAGAGGGTCCCCGACCTTCAACAGGCACGACAGCATGAAAGACCCCATATGCCATGACTTCCTTTTGCACAATCGAATACAGGTATGGCATCGATTTTAGGAACCCGGAGATATTTTTTAGGAACCAGGAGATGGAAAAAGATTCTTGGACACCCAGTACAGGTCGTTCTCCTTCAGCCTTTTTATAAGAGGGTCCCCGACCCTCAACAGGCACGACAGCATGAAAGACCCCATATGCCATGACTTCCTTTTGCACAATCGAGTACAGGTATGGCATCATTTTTAGGAACCCGGAGATAATTTTTAGGAACCGGGCGATGGAAAAAGATGCTTGGTTGGTCCTCCTACTTCAAATTTGGGGCACTGCGCGTGCAATCTACTGTGCCACCAGATATGAGTGGTATGTTAAGTAGTACTATTCTTTGCAGTTTAATTCCTGTTATGTGCCTTTTTTTTGGTTTGGGTTTTGAAGCCACAGTGCAGCACCAGAGGCCAGAAAAATTAGGCATGTACACATGCCTGAAAAATTAGGTATTGTTGCAGCCGCTGCTGTAGCAGTGGCCAGAAAAATTGATGTTTGTTTGACAGTTAGAAAGTGCCCTAAAACATTGCGGCTTGAACCCTAGTTGTTGGTGGATAAGTCACGCAAGTCATCCGGCATTCGAAGATAAAATACAGCAGCGTGTGTACCATTTTTAGCCCAAGGCAGCTCATCTCATCAGACCTTTTTTACTCGAATGTATCGCCCAATGTCAGTCCCTTCGGGATCCATCCCTCATTCATTTTAATAAAGGTGAGATAATCAAGACTTTTTTGACCTAGGCGACTTCTCTTCTCAGTGACAATACCTCCTGCTGCACTGAAGGTCCTTTCTGAGAGGACACTTGAAGCGGGGCAGGCCAGAAGTTCGATTGCAAATTGAGATAGCTCAGGCCACAGGTCAAGCCTGCACACCCAGTAGTCAAGGGGTTCATCGCTCCTCAGAGTGTCGAGATCCGCAGTTAATGCGAGGTAGTCTGCTACCTGTCGGTTGAGTCGTTCTCTGAGGCTGGATCCCGAAGGGCTGTGGCGATGCATAGGAGTTAAAAAGGTCCGCATGTCCTCCATCAACAACACATCTGGAAAGCGTCCTGTCCTTGCCGGCGTGGTCATGGGAGGAGGAGTATTACTTTCATCTCTTCATCTCTTCCCATCATCACCCTTATACGCTGTGTAAAGCATACTTTTTAATTTATTTTTTAACTGCTCCATCCTTTCCAACTTGCGGGAATTCAGTAACATTTCAGTCACTTTATGCTTATACCGGGGGTCTAGTAGCGTGGACACCCAGTACAGTTCGTTCTCCTTCAGCTTTTTTATACGAGTGTCCCTCAACAGGCACGACAGCATGAAAGAACCCATTTGCACAAGGTTGGATGCCGAGCTACTCATGTCCCGTTCCTCGTCCTCACTGATCTCACTGAAGGTATCTTCTTCCCCCCAGCCAAGTACAACACCACGGGTACCAGATAGGTGACAACAACGAGCACCCTGGGATGCCTGTTGTGCTTGGTCTTCCTCCTCCTCCTCCTCAAAGCCACATTCCTCCTCTGACTCCTCTTCCTCACAATCCTATTCCTGCTTTGCTGCTGGTCCAGCAAGCGATGCTGATAAGGCTGTTTCTGGTGGTGATGGAGACCACAACTCTTCCTCTTCACACTCATCTATGGCCTGAACAAGCACTCTTCGCAAGGCAAGCTCCAGGAAGAAAACAAATGGTATGATGTTGCTGATGGTGCCTTCGGTGCGACTAACTAGGTTTGTCACCTCCTCAAAAGGATGCATGAGCCTACAGGCATTGCGCATGAGCGTCCAGTAACGTGGCAAAAAAATCCCCAGCTCCCCAGAGGCTGTCCTAGCACCCCGGTCATACAAATACTCGTTAACAGCTTTTTCTTGTTGTAGCAGGCAGTCGAACATTAGGAGTGTTGAATTCCAACGTGTCAGGCTGTCGCAAATCAAGCACCTCACTGGCAAGTTGTTTCGCCGCTGGATATCTGATAAGTGCGCCATGGCCGTGTAGGAACGCCTGAAATGGCCACACACCTTCCTGGCCTGCTTCAGGACGTCCTGTAAGCCTGGGTACTTATGCACAAAGCGTTGTACAATCAGATTACACACATGTGTCAACTTGCCCAATTTCAATGTCGCCACCAAATTACTTCCATTGTCAGAAACAACTTTGCCAATCTCCAGTTGGTGCAGTGTCAGCCACTGATCCACCTGTGCGTTCAGGGCGGACAGGAGTGCTGGTGCGGTGTGACTTTCTGCTTTCAGGCAAGTCAACCCCAAGACGGCGTGACACTGCCATATCCGGGATGTTGAAAAGTACCTGGGTGAGCTGGGGGGGGGGGGTGCCGTTGATGTGGAGCAAGACGCAGCAGCAGAAGAGGAATCAGCCGAGGAAGAGGATATGGAAGAGGATGGAGTAGAGGAGGTAGCAGCAGGCCTGCCTGCAAGTCGTGGCGGTGTCACCAACTCCTCTGCAGAGCCACGCATTCCATGCTTGTCAGCCATCAGCAGGTTTACCCAATGCACAGTGTAGGTGATATACCTGCCCTGACCATGCTTTGCAGACCAGCTATCAGTGGTCAGATGGACCCTTGCCCCAACGCTGTGTGCCAGACATGCCATTACTTCCTTTCGCACAATCAAGTACAGGTTGGGGATTGCCGTTTGTGAAAAGAAATTTCGGCCGGGTACCTTCCACTGCGGTGTCCCAATAGATACAAATTTTTTGAACGCCTCAGTCTCCACCAGCTTGTGGGTAGATGACCAGGAACTGCTACGTAAGAGAGACTGAGTGGCGGATGGTTGAGAGGGGGCAAGGAGTACAGCAGTGGTTGACGTGGCTGAAGATGCTGGACCAGGAGGAGGATGGCGGCTTTGAGTTTGTGTGCTGCTTCTACTCATGTGTTCATCCCATCGTCGTTTGTGATGTGAGATCATGTGCCTCCGCAAAGCAGTTGTACCTAGGTGGGTGTTGCACTTCCCACGACTCAGTTTCTTTTGGCACAGGTTGCAAATGGCATCGCTGTTGTCAGAGGCAGACAAACACAAAAAATGCCACACTGCTGAGCTCTGCGATGACGGCATTCTGGTGGTGGCAACAGCATGCGTTGATTGACGTGCTGTCTGGCTGACCCCGGGTGCCGATGCATGCTGTCTGACTGTGCCACTATCTCCTTGCGACGACCTCCCCCTGCTTCCAACTTGTCTCCTCCTCCTCCTCCTCTCTGTCTCCCCATCTGAACTTTCCCCCTCTTCTTCTTCTCTTCTAGCCGGCACCCACGTGACATCCACGGACGCATCATCATCAACCGCTTCACTTGTATCTGACAAAGCAACAAAGGAAGCAGCAGCAGGTACAACATCACCATCATCATCACACCGTACGTCCATGTCTGTAATGCTGCCTGACTGAGACATATCACTGTTATCTACATCCTCTGTCAATGATGGTTGCGCATCACTCATTTCTTCCAACTGATGTGTCAATAACTCCTCTGACAGATCAAGTGAAGCGGCTGTGGTGCTAGTGTTGGTGGTGGCGGCAGGCGGGCGAGTGGCACTGGTCACTTGAGAGGTGCCCGAAGCTAAGCTGGAGGTGGATGGTGCGTCAAGGTTCCAAGCGGAAGCTGTAGAAGATTGGGTGTCCTGTGTTAGCCAGTCAACTAGGTCCTCCTCAGAACTTTTTGCGTTCATGGCACGTGGCCTCTGAACACTGTGCATTATTGTAGGGTCAAAGGGAATCACAGCACCACGACCACGACGGCACCTGCGGGGTGGCCTGCCTCTGCCTGTCATTTTTTTTTTAAATGTAGACTTACACTACTATTAAACAAAATATGAGTGGTGCCACTGGGCAAGTGGGCACAGTATATGCTGTGAGCCTGACACAAAAAAGCAGACTGATGTTTCACAGTCAAAAATGTTTATTTTTTAAATATTTAAACTACTGTTACAACAAATATGAGTGGTGCCACTAACTTGGCAAGTGGGCCTGGCACACACGCTGGCAGGCAAGCAACTGCAATAAGATTACACTAGCAGACTGATGTTTCACAGTCAAATTTTTTTTTTAAATATTTACACTACTGTTACAACAAATATGAGTGGTGGCACTAACTTGGCAAGTGGGCCTGGCACACACGCTGGCAGGCAGGCAACTTCAATTAGATTACACTAGCAGACTGATGTTTCACAGTCAAAAAAGTTATTTTTTAAAATATTTACACTACTGTTATAACAAATATGATTGGTGGCACTAGTTGGCAAGTGGGCCTGGCACACACGCTGGCAGGCAGGCAACTGCAATTAAATAACACTAGCAGACTGATGTAAAAGTTTTTTTTTTTTAAATTTACACTAATGTTACAACAGACATGAGTGGTGGCACTGAGGAAGTAGGCACAGTATATGCTGTGAGCCTGACACACAGGCTGGCACTAGTGGCAGGCTGGCCTGGCAACTAAAATTAAATAACACTAGCAGACTGATGTAAAAGTTTTTTTTTTTATAAAAATTACACTAATGTTACAACAGATATGAGTGGTGGCACTGAGGATGGAAGTAGGCACAGTATATGCTGTGAGCCTGAGACACAGGCTGGCACTAGTGGCAGGCTGGCCTGGCAACTAAAATTAAAAAACACTAGCAGACTTTTTAAAAAAAATTACACTAATGTTACACCAGATATCAGTGGTGGCACAGAATAATTAATCACAGTATATGATGTGGGCCTGACACACAGGCCTGATGGAAAATGAAATTAGATTACACTAGCAGACTGATGTAAAAGTTATTTTTTTTAAATTTACACTAATGTTACACCAGATATGAGTGGTGGCACTGAGCAAGTAGGCACATTATATGCTGTGAGCCTGACAAACAGGCTGGCAGTGGCAGGCAGGCAACTGCTATTAGATTACACAAGCAGACTGATGTAAAAGTTTTTTTTTTAAAATTTACACTAATGTTACACCAGATATGAGTGCTGGCACTGAGCAAGTAGGCACAGTATATGCTGTGAGCCTGACACACAGGCTGGCAGTGTCAGGCAGGCAACTGCTATTAGATTACACTAGCAGACTGATGTAAAAGTTTTTTGCTTTTTAAATTTACACTACGGTTACACCAGATATGACTGGTGATGGCAATGAGCAAGTAGGCACAGTATATGCTGTGAGCCTGACACACAGGCTGCCAGTGGCAGGCTGGCCTGGCAACTGAAATTAGATTACACTAGCAGACTGATGTAAAAGTAGTTTTTTTTTTAAATTTACACTAATGTTACACCAGATATGAGTGGTGGCACTGAGCAAGTAGGCAAAGTATATGCTGTGAGCCTGACACACAGGCTGGTAGGCAGGCAGGCAACTGCTATTAGATTACAAAGAAAAAAAAAACTGGCTTTTTGGGGTGCTGTCCTTACAGCAGAGATCAGATGAGTCCTTCCGGACTGTAGTGGACACTGAATACACTAGCCTAGCTATCAATTTCCCTATTAAATCAGCAGCAGCTACACTATCCCTCCTCTCACTAACAATGCAGCTTCCGAATGAATCTAAAATGGCTGCTGCCCAGGAGCTGGGAGGTAGTGTCTGCTGCTGATTGGCTAAAATGTGTCTGCAGACTGTGAGATACAGGGTCAAAGTTTACTCAATGATGACGAATAGGGGGCGGATCGAACATCGCATATGTTCGCCCGCCGCAGCGAACGCGAACAAGCTAAGATCGCCGGGAACTGTTCTCCGGCGAACTGTTCGCGACATCACTATATATCAGCAGTAAATATTAGTCCCTACACTACAGCTTTAATCCTCACTATATATATAATAAAACTGATTAGATCTACTTGTGCTATATATCAGCAGTAAATATTAGTCCCTACACTACAGCTCTAATCCTCACTATATATATAATAAAACTGATTAGATCTACCTGTGCTATATATCAGCAGTAAATATTAGTCCCTACACTACAGCTCTAATCCTCACTATATATATACTAAAACTAATTAGATATAACTGTGCTATATATCAGCAGTAAATATTAGTCTCAACACTACAGCTCTAATCCTCACTATATATATAATAAAACTGATTAGATCTTCCTGTGCTATATATCAGCAGTAAATATTAGTCTCAACACTACAGCTCTAATCCTCACTATATATATATATATAATAAAACGGATTAGATCTACTTGTGCTATATATAAGCAGTAAATATTAGTCTCTACACTACAGCTCTAATCCTCACTATATATATATATATAATAAAACTGATTAGATCTACCTGTGCTATATATCAGCAGTAAATATTAGTCTCAACACTCCAGCTCTAATCCTCACTATATATATAATAAAACTGATTAGATCTACCTGTGCTATATATCAGCAGTAAATATTAGTCTCTACACTACAGCTCTAATCCTCACTATATATATATATAATAAAACTGATTAGATCTACCTGTGCTATATATCAGCAGTAAATATTAGTCTCTACACTACAGCTCTAATCCTCACTATATATATATATAATAAAACGGATTAGATCTACCTGTGCTATATATCAGCAGTAAATATTAGTCTCTACACTACAGCTCTAATCCTCACTATATATATATATATATATATATATATATATATATATATATATAATATAAAACGGATTAGATCTACCTGTGCTATATATCAGCAGTAAATATTAGTCTCTACACTACAGCGCTAATCCTCACTATATATATAATAAAAATGATTAGATCTACCTGTGCTATATATCAGCAGTAAATATTAGTCTCTACACTACAGCTCTAATCCTCACTATATATATAATAAAACTGATTAGATCTACCTGTGCTATATATCAGCAGTATATATTAGTCTCTACACTACAGCTCTAATCCTCACTATATATATATATATATATATATATATATATATATATATATATAATAAAACGGATTAGATCTACCTGTGCTATATATCAGCAGTAAATATTAGTCTCTACACTACAGCTCTAATCCTCACTATATATATAATAAAACTGATTAGATTTACCTGTGCTATATATCAGCAGTATATAGTAGTCTCTACACTACAGCTCTAATCCTCACTATATATATAATAAAACTGATTAGATCTGCCTGTGCTATATATCAGCAGTAAATATTAGTCCCTACACTACAGCTCTAATCCTCACTATATATATATATATAATAAAACGGATTAGATCTACCTGTGCTATATATCAGCAGTAAATATTAGTCCCTACCCTACAGCTCTAATCCTCACTATATATATAATAAAACTGATTAGATCTACCTGTGCTATATATCAGCAGTAAATATTAGTCTCAACACTACAGCTCTAATCCTCACTATATATATAATAAAACGGATTAGATCTACCTGTGCTATATATCAGCAGTAAATATTAGTCCCTACACTACAGCTCTAATCCTCACTATATATATATATATAATAAAACTGATTAGATCTACCTGTGCTATATATCAGCAGTAAGATTAGTCCCTACACTACAGCTCTAATCCTCACTATATATATAATAAAACAGATTAGATCTACCTGTGCTATATATCAGCAGTAAGATTAGTCCCTACACTACAGCTCTAATCCTCACTATATATATAATAAAACGGATTAGATCTACCTGTGCTATATATCAGCAGTAAGATTAGTCCCTACACTACAGCTCTAATCCTCACTATATATATATAATAAAACGGATTAGATCTACCTGTGCTATATATCAGCAGTAAATATTTGTCTCTACACTACAGCTCTAATCCTCACTATATATAATAAACCTAATTAGATATAACTGTGCTATATATCATCAGTAAATATTAGTCTCTACACTACAGCTCTAATCCTCACTATATATAATAAAACTGATTAGATCTACCTGTGCTATATATCGGCAGTAAATATAAGTCCCTACACTACAGCTCTAATCCTCACTATATATATAATAAAACTGATTAGATCTACCTGTGCTATATATCAGCAGTAAATATTAGTCCCTACACTACAGCTCTAATCCTAACTATATATAATAAAACTGATTAGATCTACCTGTGCTATATATCAGCAGTAAATATTAGTCTCTACACTACAGCTCTAATCCTCACTATAAATAATAAAACTGATTAGATCTACCTGTGCTATATATCGGCAGTAAATATTAGTCCCTACACTACAGCTCTAATCCTCACTATATATATATATAATAAAACTGATTAGATATAACTGTGCTATATATCAGCAGTAAATATTAGTCTGTACACTACAGCTCTAATCCTCACTATATATATAATAAAACTGATTAGATCTTCCTGTGCTATATATCAGCAGTAAATATTAGTCTCAACACTACAGCTCTAATCCTCACTATATATATAATAAAACTGATTAGATCTACCTGTGCTATATATCAGCAGTAAATATTAGTCCCTACCCTACAGCTCTAATCCTCACTATATATATAATAAAACTGATTAGATCTACCTGTGCTATATATCAGCAGTAAATATTAGTCTCAACACTACAGCTCTAATCCTCACTATATATATAATAAAACGGATTAGATCTACCTGTGCTATATATCAGCAGTAAATATTAGTCCCTACACTACAGCTCTAATCCTCACTATATATATATAATAAAACTGATTAGATCTACCTGTGCTATATATCAGCAGTAAGATTAGTCCCTACACTACAGCTCTAATCCTCACTATATATATAATAAAACAGATTAGATCTACCTGTGCTATATATCAGCAGTAAGATTAGTCCCTACACTACAGCTCTAATCCTCACTATATATATAATAAAACGGATTAGATCTACCTGTGCTATATATCAGCAGTAAGATTAGTCCCTACACTACAGCTCTAATCCTCACTATATATATATAATAAAACGGATTAGATCTACCTGTGCTATATATCAGCAGTAAATATTTGTCTCTACACTACAGCTCTAATCCTCACTATATATAATAAACCTAATTAGATATAACTGTGCTATATATCATCAGTAAATATTAGTCTCTACACTACAGCTCTAATCCTCACTATATATAATAAAACTGATTAGATCTACCTGTGCTATATATCGGCAGTAAATATAAGTCCCTACACTACAGCTCTAATCCTCACTATATATATAATAAAACTGATTAGATCTACCTGTGCTATATATCAGCAGTAAATATTAGTCCCTACACTACAGCTCTAATCCTAACTATATATAATAAAACTGATTAGATCTACCTGTGCTATATATCAGCAGTAAATATTAGTCTCTACACTACAGCTCTAATCCTCACTATAAATAATAAAACTGATTAGATCTACCTGTGCTATATATCGGCAGTAAATATTAGTCCCTACACTACAGCTCTAATCCTCACTATATATATATATAATAAAACTGATTAGATATAACTGTGCTATATATCAGCAGTAAATATTAGTCTGTACACTACAGCTCTAATCCTCACTATATATATAATAAAACTGATTAGATCTTCCTGTGCTATATATCAGCAGTAAATATTAGTCTCAACACTACAGCCCTAATCCTCACTATATATATATATATAATAAAACGGATTAGATCTACTTGTGCTATATATAAGCAGTAAATATTAGTCTCTACACTACAGCTCTAATCCTCACTATATATATATATATATAATAAAACTGATTAGATCTACCTGTGCTATATATCAGCAGTAAATATTAGTCTCAACACTCCAGCTCTAATCCTCACTATATATATAATAAAACTGATTAGATCTACCTGTGCTATATATCAGCAGTAAATATTAGTCCCTACACTACAGCTCTAATCCTAACTATATATAATAAAACTGATTAGATCTACCTGTGCTATATATCAGCAGTAAATATTAGTCTCTACACTACAGCTCTAATCCTCACTATAAATAATAAAACTGATTAGATCTACCTGTGCTATATATCGGCAGTAAATATTAGTCCCTACACTACAGCTCTAATCCTCACTATATATATATATAATAAAACTGATTAGATATAACTGTGCTATATATCAGCAGTAAATATTAGTCTGTACACTACAGCTCTAATCCTCACTATATATATAAATATATATATATATATATATATATATATATATATATATATAATAAAACTGATTAGATCTACCTGTGCTAGATATCAGCAGTAAATATTAGTCCCTACACTACAGCTCTAATCCTCACTATATATATAATACAAATAATTACATCTACCTGTGCTATATATCAGCAGAAATATTAGTCTGTACACTACACATCGAATTCTCACTATATATATATATAATAAAACTGATTAGATCTGTCTGTGCTATATATCAGCAGTAAATATTAGTCCCTACACTACAGCTCTAATCCTCACTATATATATAATAAAACTGATTAGATCTACTTGTGCTATATATCAGCAGTAATATTAGTCTGTACACTACACATCGAATTCTCACTATATATATAATAAAACTGATTAGATCTGCCTGTGCTATATATCAGCAGTAAATATTAGTCCCTACACTACAGCTCTAATCCTCACTATATATATAATAAAACTGATTAGATCTACCTGTGCTATATATCAGCAGTAAATATTAGTCCCTACACTACAGCTCTAATCCTCACTATATATATAATAAACCTAATTAGATATAACTGTGCTATATATCAGCAGTAAATATTAGTCTCTACACTACAGCTCTAATCCTCACTATATATATATAATAATCCTAATTAGATCTACCTGTGCTATATATCAGCAGTAATATTAGTCTCTACACTACAGCTCTAATTCTCACTATATATATAATAAAACTGATTAGATCTACCTGTGCTATATATCAGCAGTAAATATTAGTCCCTACACTACAGCTCTAATCCTCACTATATATATAATAAAACTGATTAGATCTACCTGTGCTATTTATAAGCAGTAAATATTAGTTGCATGAATAAGGACCATGTAGGTCCGAAACGTCGCCTTTTTATGATTGTTGTACCTTAATAAAATAATTTTTCACCTTTAAAGAAGCAAGACTGTGCTGTGGTGCTGTTACACTTTTCTATACATGGACTATATATATATATATATATATATATATATATATATATATACATATACATATATATATATATATATATATATATATATAAAATAAAACTGATTAGATCTACCTGTGCTATATATCAGCAGTATATATTAGTCCCTACACTACAGCTTTAATCCTCACTATATATATAATAAAACTGATTAGATCTACTTGTGCTATATATCAGCAGTAAATATTAGTCTCTACACTACAGCTCTAATCCTCACTATATATATATATATAATAAAACTGATTAGATCTACTTGTGCTATATATCAGCAGTAAATATTAGTCCCTACACTACAGCTCTAATCCTCACTATATATATAATAAATTTGATTAGATCTACCTGTGCTATATATCAGCAGTAATATTAGTCTCTACACTACAGCTTTAATCCTCACTATCTATATATATATATAATAAAACTGATTAGATCTACCTGTGCTATATATCAGCAGTATATATTAGTCCCTGCACTACAGCTTTAATCCTCACTATATATATAATAAAACTGATTAGATCTACTTGTGCTATATATCAGCAGTAAATATTAGTCCCTACACTACAGCTCTAATCCTCACTATATATATAATAAATTTGATTAGATCTACCTGTGCTATATATTAGCAGTAATATTAGTCCCTACACTACAGCTCTAATCCTCACTATATATATAATAAATTTGATTAGATCTACCTGTGCTATATATTAACAGTAATATTAGTCTCTACACTACAGCTTTAATCCTCACTATATATATAATAAAACTGATTAGATCTACTTGTGCTATATATCAGCAGTAAATATTAGTCTCTACACTACAGCTCTAATCCTCACTATATATATATATAATAAAACTGATTAGATCTACTTGTGCTATATATCAGCAGTAAATATTAGTCCCTACACTACAGCTCTAATCCTCACTATATATATAATAAATTTGATTAGATCTACCTGTGCTATATATCAGCAGTAATATTAGTCTCTACACTACAGCTTTAATCCTCACTATCTATATATATATATATATAATAAAACTGATTAGATCTACCTGTGCTATATCTCAGCAGTATATATTAGTCCCTACACTACAGCTTTAATCCTCACTATATATATAATAAAACTGATTAGATCTACCTGTGCTATATATCAGCAGTAAATATTAGTCTCTACACTACAGCTCTAATCCTCACTATATATATAATAAAATTGATTAGATCTACCTGTGCTATATATCAGCAGTACAAATTAGTCTGTACACTACAGCTCTAATCCTCACTATATATATAATAAAACTCATTAGATCGACCTGTGCTATATATCAGCAGTAAATATTAGTCCCTACACTACAGCTCTAATCCTCACTATATATATAATAAAACTGATTAGATCTACCTGTGCTATATATCAGCAGTAAATATTAGTCTCAACACTACAGCTCTAATCCTCACTATATATATAATAAAACTGATTAGATCTTCCTGTGCTATATATCAGTAGTAATATTAGTCCCTACACTACAACTTTAATCCTCACTATATATATATATAATAAAACTGATTAGATCTGCCTGTGCTATATATCAGCAGTAATATTAGTCCCTACACTACAGCTCTAATCCTCACTATATATATAATAAAACTGATTAGATCTGCCTGTGCTATATATCTGCATTGAATATTTGTCTCTACACTGCAGCTCTAATCCTCACTATATATAATAAAACTGATTAGATCTACCTGTGCTATATATCAGCAGTAAATATTAGTCTCTACACTACAGCTCTAATCCTCGCTATATATATAATAAAACTGATTAGATCTACCTGTGCTATATATCAGCAGTAAATATTAGTCCCTAAACTACAGCTCTAATCCTCACTATATATAATAAAACTGATTAGATCTACCTGTGCTATATATCAGCAGTAATATTAGTCTCTACACTACAGCTCTAATCCTCACTATATATATAATAAAACTGATTAGATCTACCTGTGCTATATATCAGCAGTAATATTAGTCCCTAAACTACAGCTCTAATCCTCACTATATATAATAAAACTGATTAGATCTACCTGTGCTATATATCAGCAGTAATATCAGTCTCTACACTACAGCTCTAATCCTCCTCACTATATATAATAAAACTGATTAGATCTACTTGTGCTATATATCAGCAGTAAATATTATTCTCTACACTACAGCTCTAATCCTCACTATATATATAATAAAACTGATTAGATCTACCTGTGCTATATATCAGCAGTAAATATTATTCTCTACACTACAGCTCTAATCCTCACTATATATATATAATAAAACGGATTAGATCTACCTGTGCTATATATCAGCAGTAAATATTATTCTCTACACTACAGCTCTAATCCTCACTATATATATAATAAAACGGATTAGATCTACCTGTGCTATATATCAGCAGTAAATATTATTCTCTACACTACAGCTCTAATCCTCACTATATATATAATAAAACGGATTAGATCTACCTGTGCTATATATCAGCAGTACAAATTAGTCTGTACACTACAGCTCTAATCCTCACTATATATATAATAAAACTCATTAGATCGACCTGTGCTATATATCAGCAGTAAATATTAGTCCCTACACTACAGCTCTAATCCTCACTATATATATAATAAAACTGATTAGATCTACCTGTGCTATATATCAGCAGTAAATATTAGTCTCAACACTACAGCTCTAATCCTCACTATATATATAATAAAACTGATTAGATCTTCCTGTGCTATATATCAGTAGTAATATTAGTCCCTACACTACAACTTTAATCCTCACTATATATATATAATAAAACTGATTAGATCTGCCTGTGCTATATATCAGCAGTAATATTAGTCCCTACACTACAGCTCTAATCCTCACTATATATATAATAAAACTGATTAGATCTACCTGTGCTATATATCAGCAGTAAATATTAGTCCCAACACTACAGCTCTAATCCTCACTATATATAATAAAACTGATTAGATCTACCTGTGCTATATATCGGCAGTAAATATTAGTCCCTACACTACAGCTCTAATCCTCACTATATATATAATAAAACTGATTAGATCTACCTGTGCTAGATATCAGCAGTACATATTAGTCCCTACACTACAGCTCTAATCCTCACTATACATATAATACAAATAATTACATCTACCTGTGCTATATATCAGCAGAAATATTAGTCTGTACACTACACATCGAATTCTCACTATATATATAATAAAACTGATTAGATCTGCCTGTGCTATATATCAGCAGTAAATATTAGTCCCTACACTACAGCTCTAATCCTCACTATATATATAATAAAACTGATTAGATTTAACTGTGCTATATATCAGCAGTAATATTAGTCCCTACACTACAGCTCTAATCCTCACTATATATATAATAAACCTAATTAGATATAACTGTGCTATATATCAGCAGTAAATATTAGTCTCTACACTACAGCGCTAATCCTCACTATATATATAATAAAACTGATTAGATCTACCTGAGCTATATATCGGCTGTAAATATTAGTCCCTACACTACAGCTCTAATCCCCCTCACTATATATATAATAAAACTGATTAGATCTACCTGTGCTATATATCAGCAGTAAATATTAGTCCCTACACTACAGCTCTAATCCTCACTATATATATAATAAAACTGATTAGATCTACCTGTGCTATATATCAGCAGTAATATTAGTCCCTACACTACAGCTCTAATACTCACTATATATGAAATAATAAAACTTATTAGATCTACCTGTGCTATATATCAGTAGTAATATTAGTCCCTACACTACAGCTTTAATCCTCACTATATATATATATATATATATATATATATATATATATATATATATATATATATATATATAATATCCCAAGAGGTATAAGCACTCACGGTAACATAATCCTTTCAGCCTGCCCGGGGTGATTAAAAATAACAATACAGGCATCCAAAGAGAAAAGCACTCACCGGGTCTTATTGAGCAAAAACACTTTTAATCCGTGACGTTTCGGGGTTGCCCCCGTCTTCAGACAACAATTACAGTTATACACAATAACTCACCCTTTATAACAAACAAACCCGCTCCCAAGTGCAGTCCCGCCGGTGGCGTACCGGAAGTCAGCAGCCGTGCGCAGAACACTAAGTCACCGGTTGCCATAGCAACCAGGGCGCCTCCCGGCGGAATCCCTGTTATAAGTTAAAACTTTAAAAATTAAATAACTGTGCATAGATACAACATTATATTAAAAATACTGAATCAATAATATATATATGCTGGTAAAACACTTCTAAAGAATGGGCTCAGACATCCAGGTAATAAATCATACCCTAATCATTAGGAAAACATCCTAATCTACCTAAGTCCCTACACTATAATAATCAATATACAATATCAATGAAATCCTAGATTGAGTATATAGCAAACACATAATAAACGGGGATAAATTATCCTAACACCGTAACAAACAAGGTAAGCTAAATAAGCAAATCTAAATATATTCCATATTAGGTCTCAAGCAACATAACATAAGCAATGGCAAAGTATCATTGTCAATGAATCTTGGATCATGGATCAGAAGTACAACCTAGAAATCAAAAAAATTTTAATTAAAAAATTAAAAAATTAATTAGTTAATTAAGGAAACCAAAAAAACACCATGTGGAAAAATAAATATAGGAATAAAAACAAAAAATAAAATATAAATAAAAATAAAAAATCATAAAAATAGAAATAGAAAAAATAAAAATAAAAATAAGAATAATAATAATAAAAAATAAAAACAAAATAAAATAAAATAAAATAAAACAAAAAAAAGAAAGAAAAGGATGAAATGTGAATTAGAGCAAAAAGAAGGGGAAAGACAAAATACAAGAATAAGAAAGAATAAGAGAGAAGAATCAAGAGACATGCAATTTAATAAAAATAGAGGGAGAAATATCATAGAAAACAATGCCAATCCAAGTTGACATTCAGGCCCCGTGGGGCCATAGTGCCCAAATTGAAAATCCATTTAGATTCTCGCTGCAACAATATTCTTCCTCTGTCACCCCCTCTTGTAAGTGGGGGCACATGATCAATAATGATATACTTTAGATCAGCGACTGAGTGTTTCAATAAGGCAAAGTGCCTGGCCACCGGTTGCTCAGAGTCACCACGATCAATAGCAGCTCTTATAGCTGATCTGTGGTTGGCCATTCTTGTACGGAGGTCGTCCACAGTTTTCCCCACATAGAACAAACCGCATACACAGTGTAACAAATACACTATGTATTTGGTTGTACATGTGACTCGATGTTTGATACTGTAAGTCCTGTTCTTGTAGGGATGTCTAAACACTTTTCCAGTAGTTAATCCACTACATGTTGTGCATCCCAAACAGCGGTAACAACCAGGTTTAGATTGCAGCCAAGTCTCCTTCATATAACAACCCCTAGGGTCCGTCTTGACAAGCTGATCTCTTAAGGACCTCGCTCTCCGATACCCAATTCTAGGAGGTGCTGTCCCCTCAAACGGCAATTCCGGGTCTGAAGAGATTAAAGACCAGTGTTTGCGTATACTTTCCGCAATAGCTGGTTTGTCAACATCAAAGGTTGTGGAGAACGTCATTCTATTGTCTCCCAAAACTGTTTCGATGTAGGTTAGCAGATCCTCCTGCTGTAACTTCAATGTATCACTCTTCTGTAGTGCTAAATCTTGTTTGTTGTATCCCCTCTGAATGAAACGTGATTCCATAGCCTGCATTTGTTGTTCCCAAAGACTAGCTATAGTATTGTTCCTTGCTGTTCTCTTGAATTGTGATATGGGTAGAGCACGTTTGAGGGCTGGGGGGTGGCAGCTGTGGGCATGTAACAGAGAGTTACGGTCTGTTTCTTTTGTGTATAGTGTCGTGCACAATCGACCTTCTTTTTTAAAGATTCTCAGGTCCAGAAAATCCACACTCGAGCTGTTATATGTCAGTTTGAACTTGATAGTGGGATGTGCTTCATTGACACATGCAAACCATAACAGTAAATCCTCCTCTGTACCCCGCCATACCAAGAAGAGGTCATCTATGTATCTTTTGTAATGGGTGACTCTGACATCCTGAAATAATGTCGTACCTCTCGTTTCGAATTCCGCCATGAATAAGTTGGCATACGTGGGTGCCACATTTGACCCCATGGCCGTCCCCACAATTTGCAGGTAGAATTCTTTCTCGAACCGAAAGTAATTCATCTCCAAGCATGCTGTTAAAAGTTCCTGGATTGCATCAACAGGTGGACCCACATATGGGTATCTGGCCAATTGCCTGCATACTGCCGTTATCCCCTCATTGTGGGGTATTATAGTATACAAGCTGGTCACATCGATAGTGACCAGCAGGGTATCCTCTTGTATATCATTGATGGTACTGAGTATTCTTATCATAGTGCTTGAATCCAGGAGGAAAGAATCCATACTTCTAACTAATGGTTGGAGTATGTTATCCAAATAGATAGCGATTGGCTGTAGCAATGAACCTATAGCCGAGACTATAGGTCTCCCCGGAGGGGTTACCATATCCTTATGGATCTTGGGTAGCGTGTAAATTACTGGAACCCTTGGATGTTGTACTGTCATAAAGCCCAGGGAGTCGCTACCTATAAAATCAGTCTCATGCAATTGTTGAAGCATGTTATCAAGTTTTCTCTTGTATACGCTGGTAGGATCACCTCTTAGTTTTTTGTAGGTATCCTTATCCATGAGTTGTTGCATTATTTCAGCCCTGTAATCTGTATAATTTTGGATGACAATGGCACCCCCTTTGTCCGCTTCCCTTAATATTATGGAAGTGTTTTCTTGTAAGTCAATGAGAGCGCTTCTTTCGTCTTTAGTCAGATTGTGTCTATACTGACTCTTCCTTTTATGTGGATTCAAAGTATCTTGTTGTACCAACCTGGACAAGGTTTTTATAGAAGGGTATTAGCTTGTAGGATCAAACTTACTCTTCTCCTTGAAGATCTTTCTTGGTTGTTCTTGATAATCCCTGAAGTATTCTTTTAGTCTCAAATTTCTAGAGAACTTCTGGATATCTACAAACAGTTCAAAATCATCACACTTAACAGTGGGTATGAATGACAAGCCCTTATTTAAAACCTTTTTCTCATTCTCAGTATATGATTACTTAAGTTGACAACTAGGTCCTCCTCGGCCGACCTCTCCTGGGGGGTCTGGGTGGTAGACTTGAACCCCCCCCGCCTTGTGTGGTTCCTCGTCCTTCCCCGTTTTTTGATCTTGTTGTCATACCGCTTCTATAATCAGTATGCATCTGTGCAGGGGTAGCGGTCGTCGTATTACCATCAGAGTCAGTACTATTGCCCGAGCTGTCCACTGAATCCATAGGTCTTCTTCTATTATACCTGTGGCGCCATTGTCTATTTATACGATATTGTGCTCTTTCTTCAGGGCCCAATTGCCATCTATAGACACTTTTGTTTTTATAATCGTTGGTCACATCTTCTAGTTTACGATTTTTAAATGTAATTAACTCATCTTCATATTTTTTCAAATCATCTTTTAGTTTGCCAAGCCAATTTTGCTCCTTCTCAGCTTCCAGTACCGGCAGGTATTGGCCCTCATATTTAGATATTTCCACTTTGCTTAATTCCAAAAGTCTGGCGACCTCCTGTATTACAAGTAATACCAGGTCCAGGGAGCATTTATTGAGTATATTACACCACTTAAGGCAAAACTCAGGATTGTTCCTGCCTATCGTGGGGACATTCCTGATACGAAAGCCCCTAGGAATGAATTTTTTGCGGTGATACTCAGATAAATATGCTCCATGTAATGCATAGTCAATATCTTTTTTCTTCATTTTAGCTAATTTTTCATAAATACTTTTTGTTTGTTCAATAATAGCCCTCTGGGGTATTGCTGCAAAACGTATGCGAGATGCATCTTCTTCAGTAAAAAAGAATTCCTCTGCACCTTTTATTTCATCCCCCAGATCCAATTCCTGTGTTACTTCTATCCCTTCAGCCATGGTATAACAGAATTATTTAATTATAGTTCAATGCACAGTGTCAATAAAAACAATGTAGAAAACAAGAGTCCTCAGGAGTCACAGTCTGTGTATAAATTTAAGCCGGGTGCTAGTACAATAACAATATAATATCCCAAGAGGTATAAGCACTCACGGTAACATAATCCTTTCAGCCTGCCCGGGGTGCTTAAAAATAACAATACAGGCATCCAAAGAGAAAAGCACTCACCGGGTCTTATTGAGCAAAAACACTTTTAATCCGTGACGTTTCGGGGTTGCCCCCTTCTTCAGACAACAATTACAGTTATACACAATAACTCACCCTTTATAACAAACAAACCCGCTCCCAAGTGCAGTCCCGCCGGTGGCGTACCGGAAGTCAGCAGCCGTGCGCAGAACACTACGTCACCGGTTGCCATAGCAACCAGGACGCCTCCCGGCGGAATCCCTGTTATAAGTTAAAACTTTTTTAATTTTTTAATTTTTTTGATTTCTAGGTTGTACTTCTGATCCATGATCCAAGATTCATTGACAATGATACTTTGCCATTGCTTATGTTATGTTGCTTGAGACCTAATATGGAATATATTTAGATTTGCTTATTTAGCTTACCTTGTTTGTTACGGTGTTAGGATAATTTATCCCCGTTTATTATGTGTTTGCTATATACTCAATCTAGGATTTCATTGATATTGTATATTGATTATTATAGTGTAGGGACTTAGGGAGATTGGAGTTTTCCTAATGATTAGGGTATGATTTATTACCTGGATGTCTGAGCCCATTCTTTAGAAGTGTTTTCCCAGCATATATATATTATTGATTCAGTATTTTGTATATAATGTTGTATCTATGCACAGTTATTTAATTTTTAAAGTTTTAACTTATAACAGGGATTCCGCCGGGAGGCGTCCTGGTTGCTATGGCAACCGGTGACGTAGTGTTCTGCGCACGGCTGCTGACTTCCGGTACGCCACCGGCGGGACTGCACTTGGGAGCGGGTTTGTTTGTTATAAAGGGTGAGTTATTGTGTATAACTGTAATTGTTGTCTGAAGACGGGGGCAACCCCGAAACGTCACGGATTAAAAGTGTTTTTGCTCAATAAGACCCGGTGAGTGCTTTTCTCTTTGGATGCCTATATATATATATATATATATATAAAATAAAACTGATTAGATCTACCTGTGCTATATATCAGCAGTAATATTAGTCCCTACACTACAGCTCTAATCCTCACTATATATATAATAAAGCTGATTATATATCAGCAGTAATATTACTCCCTACACTACAAATTTAATCCTCACTATATATATATATAATAAAACTGATTAGAACTACCTGTGCTATATATCAGCAGTAAGATTAGTCCCTACACTACAGCTTTAATCCTCACTATATATATATAATAAAACTGATTCGAACTACCTGTGCTATATATCAGCAGTAAGATTAGTCCCTACACTACAGCTTTAATCCTCACTATATATATATAATAAAACTGATTAGATCTGCCTGTGCTATATATCAGCAGTAAATATTAGTCTCTACACTACAGCTCTAATCCTCACTATATATATATAATAAAACTGATTAGATCTACCTGTGCTATATATCAGCAGTAAATATTAGTCCCTACACTACAGCTCTAATCCTCACTATATATATAATAAAACTGATTAGATCTACCTGTGCTATATATCAACAGTAATATTAGTCTCTACACTACAGCTCTAAGCCTCACTATATATATAATAAAACTGATTAGATCTACCTGTGCTATATATCAGCAGTAAATATTAGTCCCTACGCTACAGCTCTAATCCTCACTATATATATAATAAAACTGATTAGATCTACCTGTGCTATTTATAAGCAGTAAATATTAGTTGCATGAATAAGGTCCGAAACGTCGCCTTTTTATGATTGTTGTACCTTAATAAAAGAATTTTTCACCTTTAAAGAAGCAAGACTGTGCTGTGGTGCTGTTACACTTTTGTATACATGGACTATATATATATATATATATATAATAAAACTGATTAGATCTACCTGTGCTATATATTAGCAGTATATATTAGTCTCTACACTACAGCTTTAATCCTCACTATATATATAATAAAACTGATTAGATCTTCTTGTGCTATATATCAGCAGTAAATATTAGTCTCTACACTACAGCTCTAATCCTCACTATATATATATATATATATATATATATATATATATATATATATAGATATATATATATATATATAATAAAACTGATTAGATCTACTTGTGCTATATATCAGCAGTAAATATTAGTCTCTACACTACAGCTTTAATCCTCACTATCTATCTATATATATATATATATATATATATATATATATATATATATATATATATATATATATATAATAAAACTGATTAGATCTACTTGTGCTATATATCAGCAGTAAATATTAGTCCCTACACTACAGCTCTAATCCTCACTATATATATAATACATTTGATTAGATCTACCTGTGCTATATATCAGCAGTAATATTAGTCTCTACACTACAGCTTTAATCCTCACTATCTATATATATATATATATATATATAATAAAACTGATTAGATCTACCTGTGCTATATATCAGCAGTATATATTAGTCCCTACACTACAGCGTAAATCCTCACTATATATATAATAAAACTGATTAGATCTACTTGTGCTATATATCAGCAGTAAATATTAGTCACTACACTACAGCTCTAATCCTCACTATATATATAATAAATTTGATTAGATCTACCTGTGCTATATATTAGCAGTAATATTAGTCTCTACACTACAGCTTTAATCCTCACTATATATATAATAAAACTGATTAGATCTACCTGTGCTATATATCAGCAGTAAATATTAGTCCCTACACTACAGCTCTAATCCTCACTATATATATAATACAACTGATTAGATCTGCCTGTGCTATATATCTGCAGTAAATATTTGTCTCTACACTACAGCTCTAATCCTCACTATATATATATAATAAAACTGATTAGATCTACCTGTGCTATATATCAGCAGTAAATATTAGTCTCTACACTACAGCTCTAATCCTCACTATATATATAATAAAACTGATTAGATCTACCTGTGCTATATATCAGCAGTAAATATTAGTCCCTACACTACAGCTCTAATCCTCACTATATATATATAATAAAACTGATTAGATCTACCTGTGCTATATATCAGCAGTAAATATTAGTCTCTACACTACAGCTCTAATCCTCACTATATATATATAAAATAAAACTGATTAGATCTACATGTGCTATATATAAGCAGTAAATATATATCTACACTACAGCTCTAATCCTCACTATATATATAATAAAACTGATTAGATCTCCCTGTGCAATATATCAGCAGTAAATATTTGTCCCTACACTACAGCTCTAATCCTCACTATATATATATAATAAAACTGATTAGATCTACCTGTGCTATATATCAGCAGTAAATATTAGTCCCTACACTACAGCTCTAATCCTCACTATATATATAATAAAACTGATTAGATCTGCCTGTGCTATATATCTGCATTGAATATTTGTCTCTACACTACAGCTCTAATCCTCACTATATATATATAATAAAACTGATTAGATCTACCTGTGCTATATATCAGCAGTAAATATTAGTCTCTACACTACAGCTCTCATCCTCACTATATATATATATATATATATATATATAATAAAACTGATTAGATCTACATGTGCTATATATAAGCAGTAAATATATATCTACACTACAGCTCTAATCCTCACTATATATATATATATATATATATATATATATATATATATATATATATATATATATATAATAAAACTGATTAGATCTACCTGTGCTATATATAAGCAGTAAATATATATCTACACTACAGCTCTAATCCTCACTATATATATAATAAAACTGATTAGATCTACCTGTGCTATATATCAGCAGTAAATATTAGTCCCTACACTACAGTTCTAATCCTCACTATATATATATAATAAAACTGATTAGATCTACCTGTGTAATATATCAGCAGTAAATATTAGTCTCTACACTACAGCTCTAATCCTCACTATATATATATATATAATAAAACTGATTAGATCTACATGTGCTATATATAAGCAGTAAATATATATCTACACTACAGCTCTAATCCTCACTATATATATAATAAAACTGATTAGATCTACCTGTGCTATATATCAGCAGTAAATATTAGTCCCTACACTACAGTTCTAATCCTCACTATATATATATAATAAAACTGATTAGATCTACCTGTGTAATATATCAGCAGTAAATATTTGTCCCTACACTACAGCTCTAATCCTCACTATATATATAATAAAACTGATTAGATCTGCCTGTGCTATATATCAGCAGTAAGATTAGTCCCTACACTACAGCTTTAATCCTCACTATATATATATAATAAAACTGATTCGAACTACCTGTGCTATATATCAGCAGTAAGATTAGTCCCTACACTACAACTTTAATCCTCACTATATATATATAATAAAACTGATTAGATCTGCCTGTGCTATATATCAGCAGTAAATATTAGTCTCTACACTACAGCTCTAATCCTCACTATATATATAATAAAACTGATTAGATCTACCTGTGCTATATATCAGCAGTAATATTAGTCCCTACACTACAGCTCTAATCCTCACTATATATATAATAAAACTGATTAGATCTACCTGTGCTATATATCAGCAGTAATATTAGTCTCTACACTACAGCTCTAAGCCTCACTATATATAAAATAAAACTGATTAGATCTACCTGTGCTATATATCAGCAGTAAATATTAGTCCCTACGCTACAGCTCTAATCCTCACTATATATATAATAAAACTGATTAGATCTACCTGTGCTATTTATAAGCAGTAAATATTAGTTGCATGAATAAGGTCCGAAACGTCGCCTTTTTATGATTGTTGTACCTTAATAAAAGAATTTTTCACCTTTAAAGAAGCAAGACTGTGCTGTGGTGCTGTTACACTTTTGTATACATGGACTATATATATATATATATATATATATATATATATATATATATATATATATATATAATAAAACTGATTAGATCTGCCTGTGCTATATATCAGCAGTATATATTAGTCTCTACACTACAGCTTTAATCCTCACTATATATATAATAAAACTGATTAGATCTTCTTGTGCTATATATCAGCAGTAAATATTAGTCTCTACACTACAGCTCTAATCCTCACTATATATATATATATATATATATATATATATATATATATATATATAATAAAACTGATTAGATCTACTTGTGCTATATATCAGCAGTAAATATTAGTCCCTACACTACAGCTCTAATCCTCACTATATATATAATACATTTGATTAGATCTACCTGTGCTATATATCAGCAGTAATATTAGTCTCTACACTACAGCTTTAATCCTCACTATCTATATATATATATATAATAAAACTGATTAGATCTACCTGTGCTATATATCAGCAGTATATATTAGTCCCTACACTACAGCGTTAATCCTCACTATATATATAATAAAACTGATTAGATCTACTTGTGCTATATATCAGCAGTAAATATTAGTCACTACACTACAGCTCTAATCCTCACTATATATATAATAAATTTGATTAGATCTACCTGTGCTATATATTAGCAGTAATATTAGTCTCTACACTACAGCGTTAATCCTCACTATATATATAATAAAACTGATTTGATATAACTGTGCTATATATCAGCAGTAATATTAGTCCCTACACTACAGCTCTAATCCTCACTATATATATATAATAAAACTGATTAGATCTACCTGTGCTATATATCAGCAGTAAATATTAGTCCCTACACTACAGCTCTAATCCTCACTATATATATAATACAACTGATTAGATCTGCCTGTGCTATATATCTGCAGTAAATATTTGTCTCTACACTACAGCTCTAATCCTCACTATATATATATATAATAAAACTGATTAGATCTACCTGTGCTATATATCAGCAGTAAATATTAGTCTCTACACTACAGCTCTAATCCTCACTATATATATATAAAATAAAACTGATTAGATCTACATGTGCTATATATAAGCAGTAAATATATATCTACACTACAGCTCTAATCCTCACTATATATATAATAAAACTGATTAGATCTCCCTGTGCAATATATCAGCAGTAAATATTTGTCCCTACACTACAGCTCTAATCCTCACTATATATATATATATAATAAAACTGATTAGATCTACCTGTGCTATATATCAGCAGTAAATATTAGTCCCTACACTACAGCTCTAATCCTCACTATATATATAATAAAACTGATTAGATCTGCCTGTGCTATATATCTGCATTGAATATTTGTCTCTACACTACAGCTCTAATCCTCACTATATATATATATATATAATAAAACTGATTAGATCTACCTGTGCTATATATTAGCAGTAAATATTAGTCTCTACACTACAGCTCTCATCCTCACTATATATATATATATATATAATAAAACTGATTAGATCTACATGTGCTATATATAAGCAGTAAATATATATCTACACTACAGCTCTAATCCTCACTATATATATATATATATATATATATATATATATATATAATAAAACTGATTAGATCTACCTGTGCTATATATCGGCAGTAAATATTAGTCTCTACACTACAGCTCTAATCCTCACTATATATATATATATATATATATATATATATATATAATAAAACTGATTAGATCTACATGTGCTATATATAAGCAGTAAATATATATCTACACTACAGCTCTAATCCTCACTATATATATAATAAAACTGATTAGATCTACCTGTGCTATATATCAGCAGTAAATATTAGTCCCTACACTACAGTTCTAATCCTCACTATATATATATAATAAAACTGATTAGATCTACCTGTGTAATATATCAGCAGTAAATATTTGTCCCTACACTACAGCTCTAATCCTCACTATATATATAATAAAACTGATTAGATCTACCTGTGCTATATATCAGCAGTAATATTAGTCCCTACACTACAGCTCTAATCCTCACTATATATATAATAAAACTGATTAGATCTACCTGTGCTATATATCAGCAGTAATATTAGTCTCTACACTACAGCTCTAAGCCTCACTATATATATAATAAAACTGATTAGATCTACCTGTGCTATATATCAGCAGTAAATATTAGTCCCTACGCTACAGCTCTAATCCTCACTATATATATAATAAAACTGATTAGATCTACCTGTGCTATTTATAAGCAGTAAATATTAGTTGCATGAATAAGGTCCGAAACGTCGCCTTTTTATGATTGTTGTACCTTAATAAAAGAATTTTTCACCTTTAAAGAAGCAAGACTGTGCTGTGGTGCTGTTACACTTTTGTATACATGGACTATATATATATATATATATATATATATATATATAATAAAACTGATTAGATCTGCCTGTGCTATATATCAGCAGTATATATTAGTCTCTACACTACAGCTTTAATCCTCACTATATATATAATAAAACTGATTAGATCTTCTTGTGCTATATATCAGCAGTAAATATTAGTCTCTACACTACAGCTCTAATCCTCACTATATATATATATATATATATATATATATATATAGATATATATATATATATATATATATATATATATATATATATAATAAAACTGATTAGATCTACTTGTGCTATATATCAGCAGTAAATATTAGTCCCTACACTACAGCTCTAATCCTCACTATATATATAATACATTTGATTAGATCTACCTGTGCTATATATCAGCAGTAATATTAGTCTCTACACTACAGCTTTAATCCTCACTATCTATATATATATATATAATAAAACTGATTAGATCTACCTGTGCTATATATCAGCAGTATATATTAGTCCCTACACTACAGCGTTAATCCTCACTATATATATAATAAAACTGATTAGATCTACTTGTGCTATATATCAGCAGTAAATATTAGTCACTACACTACAGCTCTAATCCTCACTATATATATAATAAATTTGATTAGATCTACCTGTGCTATATATTAGCAGTAATATTAGTCTCTACACTACAGCGTTAATCCTCACTATATATATAATAAAACTGATTAGATATAACTGTGCTATATATCAGCAGTAATATTAGTCCCTACACTACAGCTCTAATCCTCACTATATATATAATAAAACTGATTAGATCTACCTGTGCTATATATCAGCAGTAAATATTAGTCCCTACACTACAGCTCTAATCCTCACTATATATATAATACAACTGATTAGATCTGCCTGTGCTATATATCTGCAGTAAATATTTGTCTCTACACTGCAGCTCTAATCCTCACTATATATATAATAAAACTGATTAGATCTACCTGTGCTATATATCAGCAGTAAATATATATCTACACTACAGCTCTAATCCTCACTATATATATAATAAAACTGATTAGATCTCCCTGTGCAATATATCAGCAGTAAATATTTGTCCCTACACTACAGCTCTAATCCTCACTATATATATATATATAATAAAACTGATTAGATCTACCTGTGCTATATATAAGCAGTAAATATTAGTCCCTACACTACAGCTCTAATCCTCACTATATATATAATAAAACTGATTAGATCTGCCTGTGCTATATATCTGCATTGAATATTTGTCTCTACACTACAGCTCTAATCCTCACTATATATATATATATAATAAAACTGATTAGATCTACCTGTGCTATATATTAGCAGTAAATATTAGTCTCTACACTACAGCTCTCATCCTCACTATATATATATATATATATATATATATATATAATAAAACTGATTAGATCTACATGTGCTATATATAAGCAGTAAATATATATCTACACTACAGCTCTAATCCTCACTATATATATATATATATATAATAAAACTGATTAGATCTACCTGTGCTATATATCGGCAGTAAATATTAGTCTCTACACTACAGCTCTAATCCTCACTATATATATATATATAATAAAACTGATTAGATCTACATGTGCTATATATAAGCAGTAAATATATATCTACACTACAGCTCTAATCCTCACTATATATATATAATAAAACTGATTAGATCTACCTGTGCTATATATCAGCAGTAAATATTAGTCCCTACACTACAGTTCTAATCCTCACTATATATATATAATAAAACTGATTAGATCTACCTGTGTAATATATCAGCAGTAAATATTTGTCCCTACACTACAGCTCTAATCCTCACTATATATATAATAAAACTGATTAGATCTGCCTGTGCTATATATCAGTAGTAAATATTAGTCTCTACACTACAGCTCTAATCCTCACTATATATAATAAAACTGATTAGATCTACTTGTGCTATATATCAGCAGTAAATATTAGTCCCTACACTACAGATCTAATCCTCACTATATATATAATAAATTTGATTAGATCTACCTGTGCTATATATTAGCAGTAATATTAGTTTCTACACTACAGCTTTAATCCTCACTATATATATAATAAAACTGATTAGATCTACCTGTCCTATATATCAGCAGTAAATATTAGTCCCTACACTACAGCTCTAATCCTCACTATATATATAATAAAACTGATTAGATCTACCTGTGCTATATATCAGCAGTAAATATTAGTCTCTACACTACAGCTCTAATCCTCACTATATATATATAAAATAAAACTGATTAGATCTATATGTGCTATATATTAGTAGTAAATATTAGTCCCTACACTACAGCTCTAATCCTCACTATATATATATAATAAAACTGATTAGATCTGCATGTGCTATATATCTGCATTGAATATTTGTCTCTACACTACAGCTCTAATCCTCACTATATATATATATATATAATAAAACTGATTAGATCTCCCTGTGCTATATATCAGCAGTAAATATTTGTCCCTACACTACAGCTCTAATCCTCACTATATATATATATATAATAAAACTGATTAGATCTGCCTGTGCTATATATCAGCAGTAAATATTAGTCCCTACACTACAGATCTAATCCTCACTATATATATATATATATATATATATATATATAATAAAACTGATTAGATCTACCTGTGCTATATATCAGCAGTAAATATTAGTCCCTACACTACAGCTCTAATCCTCACTATATATATAATAAAACTGATTAGATCTGCCTGTGCTATATATCTGCATTGAATATTTGTCTCTACACTACAGCTCTAATCCTCACTATATATATATAATAAAACTTATTAGATCTACCTGTGCTATATATCAGCAGTAAATATTAGTCTCTACACTACAGCTCTCATCCTCACTATATATATATATATATATATATATATATATATATATATATATATATATATATATATATATAATAAAACTGATTAGATCTACATGTGCTATATATAAGCAGTAAATATATATCTACACTACAGCTCTAATCCTCACTATACATATATAATAAAACTGATTAGATCTACCTGTGCTATATATCAGCAGTAAATATTAGTCTCTACACTACAGCTCTAATCCTCACTATATATATATAATAAAACTGATTAGATCTACATGTGCTATATATAAGCAGTAAATATATATCTACACTACAGCTCTAATCCTCACTATATATATAATAAAACTGATTAGATCTACCTGTGCTATATATCAGCAGTAAATATTAGTCCCTACACTACAGTTCTAATCCTCACTATATATATATAATAAAACTGATTAGATCTACCTGTGTAATATATCAGCAGTAAATATTTGTCCCTACACTACAGCTCTAATCCTCACTATATATATAATAAAACTGATTAGATCTGCCTGTGCTATATATCAGTAGTAAATATTAGTCTCTACACTACAGCTCTAATCCTCACTATATATAAGAAAACTGATTAGATCTACCTGTGCTATATATCAGCAGTAAATATTAGTTTCTACACTACAGCTTTAATCCTCACTATATATATAATAAAACTAATTAGATACAACTGTGCTATATATCAGCAGTAAACATTTGTCCCTACACTACAACTCTAATCCTCACTATATATATAATAAAACTGATTAGATCTACCTGTGCTATATATCATCAGTAAATATTAGTCCCTACACTACAGCTCTAATCCTTACTATATATAATAAAACTGATTAGATCTGCCTGTGCTATATATCAGCAGTAAATATTATTCCCAACACTATAGCTCTAATCCTCACTATATATATAATAAAACTGATTAGATCTACCTGTGCTATATATCAGCAATAAATATTAGTCCCTATACCACAGATTTAAAACTCACTATATATATATATATATATATAGATATATATATATATATAGATATATATATATATAATAAAACTGGTTAGATCTACCTGTGCTATATATCAGCAGTAAATATTAGTCCCTACACTACAGCTCTAATCCTCACTATATATATAATAAAACTGATTAGATCTACCTGTGCTATATATCAGCAGTAATATTAGTCCCTACACTACAGCTCTAATACTCACTATATATATAAAATAATACAATTTATTAGATCTACCTGTGCTATATATCAGCAGTAATATTAGTCCCTACACTACAGCTTTAATCCTCACTATATATATATATATATATAATAAAACTGATTAGATCTACCTGTGCTATATATCAGTCGTAAATATTAGTCTCTACACTACAGCTCTAATCCTCACTATATATATAATAAAACTGATTATATCAACCTGTGCTATATATCAGTCGTAAATATTAGTCCCTACACTACAGCTCTAATCCTCACTATATATAATAAAACTGATTAGATCTACCTGTGCTATATATCAGCAGTAATATTAGTCCCAACACTACAGCTCTAATCCTCACTATATATAATAAAACTGATTAGATCTACCTGTGCTATATATCAGCAGTAAATATTAGTTTCTACACTACAGCTTTAATCCTCACTATATATATAATAAAACTAATTAGATACAACTGTGCTATATATCAGCAGTAAACATTTGTCCCTACACTACAACTCTAATCCTCACTATATATATAATAAAACTGATTAGATCTACCTGTGCTATATATCATCAGTAAATATTAGTCCCTACACTACAGCTCTAATCCTTACTATATATAATAAAACTGATTAGATCTGCCTGTGCTATATATCAGCAGTAAATATTATTCCCAACACTATAGCTCTAATCCTCACTATATATATAATAAAACTGATTAGATCTACCTGTGCTATATATCAGCAGTAAATATTAGTCCCTATACCACAGATTTAAAACTCACTATATATATATATATATATATATATATATATATATATATATATATATATATATATATATATATATATATATATATATGTAATAAAACTGGTTAGATCTACCTGTGCTATATATCAGCAGTAAATATTAGTCCCTACACTACAGCTCTAATCCTCACTATATATATAATAAAACTGATTAGATCTACCTGTGCTATATATCAGCAGTAATATTAGTCCCTACACTACAGCTCTAATACTCACTATATATATAAAATAATAAAACTTATTAGATCTACCTGTGCTATATATCAGCAGTAATATTAGTCCCTACACTACAGCTTTAATCCTCACTATATATATATATATATATAATAAAACTGATTAGATCTACCTGTGCTATATATCAGAAGTAATATTAGTCCCTACACTGCAGCTCTAATCCTCACTATATATATAATAAAGCTGATTAGATCTACCTGTGCTATATATCAGCAGTAATATTAGTCCCTACACTACAGCTTTAATCCTCACTATATATATATATATATATATATATATATATATATATATATATATATAATAAAGCTGATTAGATCTACCTGTGCTATATATCAGCAGTAATATTAGTCCCTACACTACAGCTCTAATCCTCACTATATATATAATAAAACTGATTAGATCTACCTATGGAGTTAGAGGATATATCCTATGGAGGTGCGCACAAATGATAGCCGAAACTCGACTCATGAACCAGTCTCAAAGAGGGCAAAGTACCTGGAGCAACCAGCAACCAATATTGACGGCAGCACTCTTGGGAAGGAGTGAGGACAAAAATCTGTAGAAGCAGAGAACAGAGAGGCGCCTTATGGGACAGTATCGTGGTATAACAGTAGATAAGGAAACAGCAAACAGCACACACAGAAGGTCAGGGTACTCACAAAAATGATGGCATAAACCCAAGCACTACCCTGGGTTCAGAACCCAGGGTAGTGCTTGCTGATTGGTGGCTACATTTTTTCAGGGGTTAATGCCATAGGGCTCATAGCCACTAGTCCTATCACAGACGCTGTGTACCTCCGACGCTTTGACTTCCCGCTGCTGCGGATTGGACCCTGGAGTGCCGGAGCTATTCTCCCATTGGACCGTCTGGCGGACGACTAAGGTTCCGTCCTGTCTAGTCTGGCATACGTTTATGCCATCATTTTTGTGAGTACCCTGACCTTCTGTGTGTGCTGTTTGCTTATCTACTGTTAGATCTACCTATGCTATATATCAGCAGTAATATTAGTCTCTACACTACAGCTCTAATCCTCACTATATATATAATAAAACTGATTAGATCTACCTGTGCTATATATCAGCAGTAAATATTAGTCCCTACACTACAGCTCTAATCCTCACTATATATATAATAAAACTGATTAGATCTACCTGTGCTATATATCAGCAGTAATATTAGTCCCTACACTACAGCTCTAATCCTCACTATATATAATAAAAACTGATTAGATCTACCTGTGCTATATATCAGCAGTAATATTAGTCTCTACACTACAGCTCTAATCCTCACTATATATATATATATATATATAATAAAACTGATTAGATCTACCTGTGCTATATATCAGCAGTAAATATTAGTCCCTACACTACAGCTCTAATCCTCACTATATATATAATAAAACTGATTAGATCTACCTGTGCTATATATCAACAGTAAATATTAGTCCCTACACTACAGCTCTAATCCTCACTATATATAATAAAACTGATTAGATCTACCTGTGCTATATATCAGCAGTATATATTAGTCCCTACACTACAACTTTAATCCTCACTATATATATAATAAAACTGATTAGATCTACTTGTGCTATATATCAGCAGTAAATATTAGTCCCTACACTACAGCTTTAATCCTCACTATATGTATAATAAAACTGATTAGATCTACCTGTGCTATATACCAGCAGTAATATTAGTCCCTACACTACAGCTCTAATCCTCACTATATATAATAAAACTGATTAGATCTACCTGTGCTATATATCAGCAGTAATATTAGTCTCTACACTACAGCTCTAATCCTCACTATATATATATATATATATATATATATATATATATATATATATATAATAAAACTGATTAGATCTACCTGTGCTATATATCAGCAGTAAATATTAGTCCCTACACTACAGCTCTAATCCTCACTATATATAATAAAACTAATTAGATCTACCTGTGCTGTATATCAGCAGTAAATATTAGTCTCTACACTACAGCTTTAATCCTCACTATATATGTGTCAGGTTACGTGTATATACCTTTAAATGTGCTCACTACTCCCTATAAAAGGCCCCTCCTCTAGCATCTCATTGCTAGGTAATTTACTCAGTTTGACTAAATGTTTATTGTGAATTGTGTCTAGCCATTCTCTTGAGAACTTAATTTGCATTTAAAGAAATTGACAACTAAGCTTAACATTATAGCTGCCAGTTTACAGCAACCGGATTCTACAATTAACAGTTCCTCTGTTAATCTTGTTACCTTTTACTTCAACAGTGTATCTACTTCCAGCAGGAACCAGAGCTTGACTGTTCCTCCCAGCAAACAGTTTCGCCAGTCTGCAGCACTGCACTTCTCCCTCATTCAGTATATTCCACACAGCACCTGGAGCCTGTGACCTCATCAGACGCAGTCAGTTACAGGCATTTGAGTGAAGTACATGGAGTAACGGTAACCTTTTTTATAATATCAAAACAGAATCTGCCTTTTGGATTTCTAACTGAAGACTTATGGTAATTACTAACAGCAACTTATAATTGCATGAGACTTTAAATAGTACAACTTGCCTAATTGAAGTCACGCTTTCAGCAATTCATTACTAAACCAAAAAGACTATTTGCATTGAATCTATGAAGTGTTGAATTTACTTGCATATGAATGGACTGTTTATTATAATATCATTGTAAAGAAAGTTCATTGTGGCTTTATTACTCTGCTAACTAACAGCTATGCATGCATTTCATCTGCTTCTTACTAACTTGAGAATTTAACTACTTCACCTCCATTTGACATGTGCTCTCAGTATAGTACTCCTGCTTAAGCTACAGTTTATTAAGTATTAATACAGTTTGGAATTACTTGTTGAAGTGTTATTTATTTTAAAACAGAACTAACATACAAATATAACAACTTAGACTATTGTGATTTATAGGGATCTAAATTTGGGATTCAAATCTCAGATTTCCCTATCTAGGCCTATGACTAAGTTGTCATCCCCCAGTCAATGAGCAAAACAAGACTCCTAAGAAAATCTAATGAGTCAAGGTTTGGTGTGAGACTGGGTGGTATAATTAATTAAATATTAGTTTGCACATGTAATCCATATTCTTTATAAAATAATCCTTACAATATGTAATAAAACAGATTAGATATAACTGTGCTATATATCAGCAGTAAATATTAGTCTCTACACTACAGCTCTAATCCTCACTATATATATAATAAAACTGGTTAGATCTACATGTGCTATATATCAGCAGTAAATATTAGTTTCTACACTACAGCTCGAATCCTCACTATATATATAATAAAACTGATTAGATCTACCTGTGCTATATATCAGCAGTAAATATTAGTCCCTACACTACAGCTCTAATCCTCACTATATATATAATAAAACTGATTAGATCTACCTGTGCTATATATCAGCAGTAAATATTAGTCTCTACAATACAACTCTAATCCTCACTATATATATAATAAAACTGATTAGATCTACCTGTGCTATATATCATCAGTAATATTAGTCCCAACACTACAGCTCTAATCGTCACTATATATAATAAAACTGATTAGATCTACCTGTGCTATATATCAGCAGTAAATATTAGTCCCTACACTACAGCTCTAATCCTCACTATATATAAATAATAAAACTGATTATATCTACCTGTGCTATATATCAGTCGTAAATATTAGTCTCTACACTACAGCTCTAATCCTCACTATATATATATAATAAAACTGATTATATCTACCTGTGCTATATATCAGTCGTAAATATTAGTCCCTACACTACAGCTCTAATCCTCACTAACTATATATATATATATATATATAATAAAACTGATTATATCTACCTGTGCTATATATCAGTCGTAAATATTAGTCCCTACACTACAGCTCTAATCCTCACTATATATATATATATATATATATATATATAATAAAACTGATTATATCTACCTGTGCTATATATCAGTAGTAAATATTAGTCTCTACACTATAGCTCTAATCCTCACTATATATATAATAAAACTGATTAGATCTACCTGTGCTATATATCAGCAGTAAATATTAGTCTCTACACTACAGCTCTAATCCTCACTATATATATAATAAAACTGATTTGATCTACCTGTGCTATATATCAACAGTAAATATTTGTCTCTACACTACAGCTCTAATTAATCCTCACTATATATATAATAAAACTGATTAGATCTACCTGTGCTATATATCAGCAGTAAATATTAGTCCCTACAATACAGCTCTAATCCTCACTATATATATAATAAAACTGATTAGATCTACCTGTGCTATATATCAGCAGTAAATATTAGTCCCTACGCTACAGCTCTAATCCTCACTATATATATAATAAAACTGATTACATCTACCTGTGCTATATATCAGCAGTAAATATTAGTCCCTACACTACAGCTCTAATCCTCACTATATATATAATAAAACTGATTAGATATAACTGTGCTATATATCAGCAGTAAATATTAGTCTCTACACTACAGCTCTAATCCTCACTATATATATAATAAAACTGATAAGATCTACCTGTGCTATATATCAGATATTAGTCCCTACACTACAGCTCTAATCCTCACTATATATATATATATATATATATATATATATATATATATATATAATAAAACGGATTAGATCTACCTTTGCTATATATCAGTAGTAAATATTAGTCTCTACACTACAGCTCTAATCCTCACTATATATATATATATATATATATATATATATATATATATATATATATATATATATATAATAAAACTGATTAGATCTACCTGTGCTATATATCAGCAGTAAATATTAGTCACTACACTACAGCTCTAATCCTCACTATATATATATATATATATATATATATATATATATATATATATATATATAGTAAAACTTATTAGATCTACCTGTGCTATATATCAGCAGTATATATTAGTCTCTACACTACAGCTCTAATCCTCACTATATATATATATATATATATATATATATATATATATAGTAAAACTGATTAGATCTGTCTGTGCTATATATCAGCAGTAATATTAGTCTCTACACTACAGCTCTAATCCTCACTATATATAATAAAACTGATTAGATCTACCTGTGCTATATATCAGCAGTAAATATTAGTCCCTACACTACAGCTCTAATCCTCACTATATATACAGTGGGGCAAAAAAGTATTTAGTCAGCTACCAATTGTGCAAGTTCTCCCACTTAAGATTAGAGAGGCTTGTAATTCTCATCATAGGTATACCTCAACTATGAGAGACAAAATGTGGAAACGAATCCAGACAATCACATTGTCTAATTTGGAAAGAATTTATTTGCAAATTATGGTGGAAAATAAGTATTTGGTCACCTACAAACAAGCAAGATTTCTGGCTCTCACAGACCTGTATCTTCTTCTTTAAGAGGCTCCTCTGTCCTCCACTCATTACCTGTATTAATGGCACCTGTTTGAACTTGTTATCAGTATAAAAGACACCTGTCCACAACCTCAAACAGTCACACTCCAAACTCCACTATGGTGAAGACCGAAGAGCTGTCGAAGGACACCAGAAACAAAATTGTAGACCTGCACCAGGCTGGGAAGACTGAATCTGCAATAGGCAAGCAGCTTGGTGTGAAGAAATCAACTGTGGGAGAAATAATTAGAAAATGGAAGACACACAAGACCACTGATAACACACTACGCCTCCAGGGACTCAGATCCTGCAGTGCCAGATGTGCCCCCCTGCTTAAGCCAGTACATGTCAGGGCCTGTCTGAAGTATGCTAGAGAGCATTTGGATGATCCAGAAGTGGTTTGGGAGAATGTCATATGGTCAAATGAAACCAAAGTAGAACTGTTTGGTAGAAACACAACTTGTCGTGTTTGGAGGAGAGAGCACACCATACCAACTGTGAAGCATGGGGGTGGCAACATCATTCTTTGGGGCTGTTTCTCTGCAAAGGGATCCGTGTACATGAAAGAATGAATGGGGCCATGTATCGTGAGATTTTGAGTGCAAACCTCCTTCCATCAGCAAGGGCATTGAAGATGAAACATGGCTGGGTCTTTCAGCATGACAATGATCCCAAACACACCGCCCGGGCAACGAAGGAGTAGCTTCGTAAGAAGCATTTCAAGGTCCTGGAGTGGCCTAGCCAGTCTCCAGATCTCAACCCCATAGAAAACCTTTGGAGGGAGTTGAAAGTCTGTTTTGCCCAGTGACAGCCCCAAAACATCACTGCTCTAGAGGAGATCTGCATGCAGGAATGGGCCAACATAACATCAACAGTATGTGACAACCTTGTGAAGACTTACAAAAAATGTTTGACCTCTGTCATTGCCAACAAAGGATATATAACAAAGTACTGAGATGAACTTTTGATATTGACCAAATACTTATTTTCTACCATAATTTGCAAATAATTTTTTTCCAAATCAGGCAATGTGATTGTCTGGATTTGTTTCCACATTTTGTCTCTCATAGTTGAGGTATATCTATGATAAAAATTGCAGGCCTCTCTAATCTTAAGTGGGAGAACTTGCACAATTAGTTGCTGACTAAATACTTTTTTTCCCCACTGTATAATAAAACTGATTAGATCTGCCTGTGCTATATATCAGCAGTAAATATTAGTCCCTACACTACAGCTTTAATCCTCACTATATATATGATAAAACTGATTAGATCTACCTGTGCTATATATCAGCAGTAATATTAGTCCCTACACTACAGCTCTAATCCTCACTATATATATATATATATATATATATATATATATATATATATATATATATATATATATAATAAAGCTGATTAGATCTACCTGTGCTATATATCAGCAGTAATATTAGTCCCTACACTACAGCTCTAATCCTCACTATATATATATATATATATATATATATATATATATATATATATATATATATATATATATATATATATATATATATATAATAAAACGGATTAGATCTACCTGTGCTATATATCAGCAGTAATATTAGTCTCTACACTACAGCTCTAATCCTTACTCTATATATATATATATATATATATATATATAATAAAACTGATTAGATCTACCTGTGCTATATATCAGTAGTAAATATTATTCCCTACAGTACAGCTCTAATCCTCACTATATATATATATATATATATATATATATATATAATAAAACTGATTAGATCTACCTGTGCTATATATCAGCAGTAAATATTAGTCCCTACACTACAGCTCTAATCCTCACTATATATATAATAAAAGTGATTAGATATAACTGTGCTATATATCAGCAGTAAATATTAGTCTCTACACTACAGCTCTAATCCTCACTATATATATATATATATATATATATATATATATATATATATATATATATATATATATATATAATAAAACTGATTAGATCTACCTGTGCTATATATCAGCAGTAAATATTTGTCTCTACACTACAGCTCTAATCCTCACTATATATATATAATAAAACTGATTAGATCTACCTGTGCTATATATCAGCAGTAAATATTAGTCCCTACACTACAGCTCTAATCCTCACTATATATATAATAAAACTGATTAGATCTACCTGTGCTATATATCAGCATTAAATATTTGTCCCTACACTACAGCTCTAATCCTCACTATATATATAATAAAACTGATTAGATCTACCTGTGCTATATATCAGCAGTAAATATTAGTCCCTACACTACAGCTCTAATCCTCACTATATATATAATAAAACTGATTAGATCTACCTGTGCTATATATCAGCAGTAATATTAGTCTCTACACTACAGCTTTAATCCTCACTATCTATATATATATAATAAAACTGATTAGATCTGCCTGTGCTATATATCTGCAGTAAATATATATCTACACTACAGCTCTAATCCTCACTATATATATATATATATATAATAAAACTGATTAGATCTACCTGTGCTATATAGCAGCAGTAAATATTAGACCCTATACTACAGCTCTAATCCTCACTATATATATAATAAAACTGATTAGATCTACTTGTGCTATATATCAGCAGTATATATTAGTCTCTACACTACAGCTCTAATCCTCACTATATATATAATAAAACTGATTAGATCTTCTTGTGCTATATATCAGCAGTAAATATTAGTCCCTACACTACAGCTCTAATCCTCACTATATATATATATAAAACTGATTAGATCTGCCTGTGCTATATATCAGCAGTAAATATTAGTCTCTACACTACAGCTCTAATCCTTACTCTCTCTCTCTATATATATATATATATATATATATATATAATAAAACTGATTAGATCTACCTGTGCTATATATCAGCCGTAAATATTAGTCCCTACACTACAGCTCTAATCCTAACTATATATATATATATATATATATATATATATATAATAAAACTGATTAGATCTGCCTGTGCTATATATCAGCAGTAAATATTAGTCTCTACACTACAGCTCTAATCCTCACTATATATATATATATATATATATATATATATATAATAAAACGGATTAGATCTACCTGTGCTATATATCAGCAGTAATATTAGTCTCTACACTACAGCTCTAATCCTTACTCTATATATATATATATATATATATATATATATATATATATATAAAATAAAACTGATTAGATCTACCTGTGCTATATATCAGTAGTAAATATTATTCCCTACAGTACAGCTCTAATCCTCACTATATATATATATATATATATAATAAAACTGATTAGATCTACCTGTGCTATATATCAGCAGTAAATATTAGTCCCTACACTACAGCTCTAATCCTCACTATATATATAATAAAAGTGATTAGATATAACTGTGCTATATATCAGCAGTAAATATTAGTCTCTACACTACATCTCTAATCCTCACTATATATAAAATAAAACTGATTAGATCTACCTGTGCTATATATCAGCAGTAAATATTAGTCCCTACACTACAGCTCTAATCCTCAGTATATATATAATAAAACTGATTAGATCTACCTGTGCTATATATCAGCAGTATATATTAGTCCCTACACTACAGCTCTAATCCTCACTATATATATATATATATATATATATATATATATATATATATATATATATATATAAAACTGATTAGATCTGCCTGTGCTATATATGTAGTAAATATTAGTCTCTACACTACAGCTCTAATCCTCACTATATATATATAATAAAACTGATTAGATCTACCTGTGCTATATATCAGCAGTAAATATTAGTCCCTACACTACAGCTCTAATCCTCACTATATATATAATAAAACTGATTAGATCTACCTGTGCTATATATCAGCAGTAAATATTTGTCCCTACACTACAGCTCTAATCCTCACTATATATATAATAAAACTGATTAGATCTACCTGTGCTATATATCAGCAGTAAATATTAGTCCCTACACTACAGCTCTAATCCTCACTATATATATAATAAAACTGATTAGATCTACCTGTGCTATATATCAGCAGTAATATTAGTCTCTACACTACAGCTTTAATCCTCACTATCTATATATATATATATATATATATATATATATAATAAAACTGATTAGATCTGCCTGTGCTATATATCTGCAGTAAATATATATCTACACTACAGCTCTAATCCTCACTATATATATATATATATAATAAAACTGATTAGATCTACCTGTGCTATATAGCAGCAGTAAATATTAGACCCTACACTACAGCTCTAATCCTCACTATATATATAATAAAACTGATTAGATCTACCTGTGCTATATATCCGCAGTATATATTAGTCTCTACACTACAGCTCTAATCCTCACTATATATATATAATAAAACTGATTAGATCTTCTTGTGCTATATATCAGCAGTAAATATTAGTCCCTACACTACAGCTCTAATCCTAACTATATATATATATATATATATATATATATATATATATATATATATATATATATATATATATAATAAAACTGATTAGATCTGCCTGTGCTATATATCTGCAGTAAATATATATCTACACTACAGCTCTAATCCTCACTATATATATATAATAAAACTGATTAGATCTACCTGTGCTATATAGCAGCAGTAAATATTAGACCCTACACTACAGCTCTAATCCTCACTATATATATAATAAAACTGATTAGATCTATTTGTGCTATATATCAGCAGTATATATTAGTCTCTACACTACAGCACTAATCCTCACTATATATATAATAAAACTGATTAGATCTACCTGTGCTATATATCAGCAGTAAATATTAGTCCCTACACTACAGCTCTAATCCTCACTATATATATAATAAAACTGATTAAATCTACATTTGCTATATATCAGCAGTAAATATTAGTCCCTACACTACAGATTTAATCCTCACTCATATATATATATATATATATATATATATATATATATATATATATATATAATAAAACTGGTTAGATCTACCTGTGCTATATATCAGCAGTAAATATTAGTCCCTACACTACAGCTCTAATCCTCACTATACAGGGAGTGCAGAATTAATAAATGAACGGGGACCCCCAAGCGCCTACCAACCGGAGGCAAAGGGATATAAATAAGTGTAGCAGTGTGTACAATAAAACCTAATTTATTGCCTATACATATAAAAACTTAAAAACTTAATACATACAGTTCATACAATACATGGATCCATGGAAAATTACAATAAATTACAATACATGCAGATTGATAAAACAAATGGTCAAAGTAAAAACAATGGTAAGTTCAAGGAATATAATAAGCCTCCTAAGTATGAAGTGCAGTGGAATTCAGTGATATACGATGTGAACAAATGGTGTATACATATAAAAATGTAAAAATATAAAAATGAAAATACAAAATGTCAATCAATTCCAAATTAAATGTCAATCAATCCTACACGTGGTGTAAAAAATTTAGTGAAAAAATGTAGATTCAAGACTAATGAAAATCCAAAAATAATGAAAAGATTGTAGATGCAAAAATAAGTGAATAAGTCAAACTATAGTCACCCAGATCCTGTGGGATCGAATAGTGGTTGTAAGTGTCCAAAAATACTGTGATATAGTGAAGATGTGAAGATGGAGGAAGTGCTGGGCCCACCGAAAGTGAACCAAATTTTCCAAACAGAGAAATGGTGTCCACCTAAAAAACAAAAACAAATATGGTGCAGATACCTTCAAATAAGTGTTTACCTAAATGAAATGGAGCTTACCAATATCAGTCGACGCGTTTCGGCCTTGCTCTAGGCCTTTATCAAGACTGATTTGTTTAGGGATTATGCACCCTTATAAAGGGTGTTATGACCAATGGGTGTCTGAGGAATTTTGCGCCAAAAATAGGCTCCACCCACTTCCTGTGTGTCATGAGTGTGGGCAGTGTTCCTATTCAGATGTCTGATGGGTATGGGCAAACTTTTGTACTTATAAAGAATATTTGTATTTGTAAAAAATATTCAAAGAAGTTGCCTCTGGTGTATAAATAGATAGATATAGTATATCTATAAAGAATGATGTGTTTAAAAATGATGTTTCAAATATTATCAAATACATAGTATCACTTCCGGTGGTGGCGGTCTGTGATGTCATATCCTGTTTATGAGATCTCTGAGTTGTAATCTAGTATTTATTAGCTGGATCAATGTGCTACTTAAGGCAGATTTTTTAAATAACTGCAGAGAATAAAGTGTGTACAGTCCGAAAACATAACGTATAAAATCTGAAGACATAACCAAAATTTAAAATTTAGAATCACAATGCCTATATATATGGCTCATGACATTGGCATAATTTGCTCTCAGCCATATACTTTAAATTTAGGTATGACACTAATTTAAATGTCATTAATATTTTACTTATTATTATTGTAACCAGTAATGTCAGATTTGACATATCACTGAAAGTGACGTCACAGCCTAGGTTATATTAACCGATATCTACATCACATAAGATATAGAATCCGAAATCCCCCCCTCTTGTAAGTTTATTGTTGTATAATGGTTGGCTCCACTGTTTGGATTCAGCAATTGTCGTATATTTGTATATATTGTACTAAGAACATAGGTAATACTGAGATCTGCATACATATGATTCGAGGAAGAATTTCTCACCTATTTAGAAATTATCTCATTTCCAATAATTAGGAATATGTCTATTTCCAGAACTGGAAATGATGCCATCCTTTCTATGAACATAACAATACAATAATGTTGGACTTATGTATTTATGCTTTTATTCATGGTTCCTTCTATATCTCGTTGTTAAGTGACCTTTGTATTGTACCAATAATTTTTTAGAGTTCCCTTGGTTGAGACAGATAGGGATATCTATTGCATGGCCCAACCGGAAGTAACCATTGTCACGCTGTCTCAACCGGAAGCGCCATTACACTGCCGCAAACCGGAAGTGACTCTCCTTAAGACCATTTCGGATACGCTATTAATCTAACATATCCTTAAATGATCAATTCTTCCTTATTGATATACATAAGCTTCACCACAAGCCCCAGACAATGGTTTTCACCAGAAAGAACATTACGTTCTTTACCGAAAAGAGCATTATGTTTTGCTGCAACCGGAAGTGACTAAGACACCTTACGATAGGTAAACATTGACATAGCTAATCAGAAGTGATTCTAAATTTTAAATTTTGGTTATGTCTTCAGATTTTATACGTTATGTTTTCGGACTGTACACACTTTATTCTCTGCAGTTATTTAAAAAATCTGCCTTAAGTAGCACATTGATCCAGCTAATAAATACTAGATTACAACTCAGAGATCTCATAAACAGGATATGACATCACAGACCGCCACCACCGGAAGTGATACTATGTATTTGATAATATATTTGAAACATCATTTTTAAACACATCATTCTTTATAGATATACTATATCTATCTATTTATACACCAGAGGCAACCTCTTTGAATATTTTTTACAAATACAAATATTCTTTATAAGTACAAAAGTTTGCCCATACCCATCAGACATCTGAATAGGAACACTGCCCACACTCATGACACACAGGAAGTGGGCGGAGCCTATTTTTGGCGCAAAATTCCTCAGACACCCATTGGTCATAACACCCTTTATAAGGGTGCATAATCCCTAAACAAATCAGTCTTGATAAAGGCCTAGAGCAAGGCCGAAACGCGTCGACTGATATTGGTAAGCTCCATTTCATTTAGGTAAACACTTATTTGAAGGTATCTGCACCATATTTGTTTTTGTTTTTTAGGTGGACACCATTTCTCTGTTTGGAAAATTTGGTTCACTTTCGGTGGGCCCAGCACTTCCTCCATCTTCACATCTTCACTATATCACAGTATTTTTGGACACTTACAACCACTATTCGATCCCACAGGATCTGGGTGACTATAGTTTGACTTATTCACTTATTTTTGCATCTACAATCTTTTCATTATTTTTGGATTTTCATTAGTCTTGAATCTACATTTTTTATACCACGTGTAGGATTGATTGACATTTAATTTGGAATTGATTGACATTTTGTATTTTCATTTTTATATTTTTACATTTTTATATGTATACACCATTTGTTCACATCGTTGTACATCACTGAATTCCACTGCACTTCATACTTAGGAGGCTTATTATATTACTTGAACTTACCATTGTTTTTACTTTGACCATTTGTTTTATCAATCTGCATGTATTGTAATTTATTGTAATTTTCCATGGATCCATGTATTGTATGAACTGTATGTATTAAATTTTTAAATGTATAGGCAATAAATTAGGTTTTATTGTACACACTGCTACACTTATTTATATCCCTTTGCCTCCGGTTGGTAGGCGCTTGGGGGTCCCCGTTCATTTAGCTGATTTCTATTGGTGGTTACTAGGTATCACCCCCCTCAAGCCCATAGAGAACAGAGTAGGCGCTTGTCCACATTCCATATAGTGCAGAATTAATAGGCAAGTTGTATTTTTGAGGATTAATTTTATTATTGAACAACCATGTTCTCAATGAACCCAAAAAACTCATTAATATCAAAGCTGAATAGTTTTGGAAGTAGTTTTTAGTTTGTTTTTAGTTATAGCTATTTTAGGGGGATATCTGTGTGTGCAGGTGACTATTACTGTGCATAATTATTAGGCAACTTAACAAAAAACAAATATATACCCATTTCAATTATTTATTTTTACCAGTGAAACCAATATAACATCTCAACATTCACACATATACATTTCTGACATTCAAAAACAAAACAAAAACAAATCAGTGACAATATAGCCACCTTTCTTTGCAAGGACACTCAAAAGCCTGCCATCCATGGATTCTGTCAGTGTTTTGATCTGTTCACCATCAACATTGCGTGCAGCAGCAACCACAGCCTCCCAGACACTGTTCAGAGAGGTGTACTGTTTTCCCTCCTTGTAAATCTCACATTTGATGATGGACCACAGGTTCTCAATGGGGTTCAGATCAGGTGAACAAGGAGGCCATGTCATTAGATTTTCTTCTTTTATACCCTTTCTTGCCAGCCACGCTGTGGAGTACTTGGACGCCTGTGATGGAGCATTGTCCTGCATGAAAATCATGTTTTTCTTGAAGGATGCAGACTTCTTCCTGTACCACTGCTTGAAGAAGGTGTCTTCCAGAAACTGGCAGTAGGACTGGGAGTTGAGCTTGACTCCATCCTCAACCCGAAAAGGCCCCACAAGCTCATCTTTGATGATACCAGCCCAAACCAGTACTCCACCTCCACCTTGCTGGCGTCTGAGTCGGACTGGAGAGCTCTGCCCTTTACCAATCCAGCCACGGGCCCATCCATCTGGCCCATCAAGACTCACTCTCATTTCATCAGTCCATAAAACCTTAGAAAAATCAGTCTTGAGATATTTCTTGGCCCAGTCTTGACGTTTCAGCTTGTGTGTCTTGTTCAGTGGTGGTCGTCTTTCAGCCTTTCTTACCTTGGCCATGTCTCTGAGTATTGCACACCTTGTGCTTTTGGGCACTCCAGTGATGTTGCAGCTCTGAAATATGGCCAAACTGGTGGCAAGTGGCATCTTGGCAGCTGCACGCTTGACTTTTCTCAGTTCATGGGCAGTTATTTTGCGCCTTGGTTTTTCCACACGCTTCTTGCGACCCTGTTGACTATTTTGAATGAAACGCTTGATTGTTCGATGATCACGCTTCAGAAGCTTTGCAATTTTAAGAGTGCTGCATCCCTCTGCAAGATATCTCACTATTTTTGACTTTTCTGAGCCTGTCAAGTCCTTCTTTTGACCCATTTTGCCAAAGGAAAGGAAGTTGCCTAATAATTATGCACACCTGATATAGGGTGTTGATGTCATTAGACCACACCCCTTCTCATTACAGAGATGCACATCACCTAATATGCTTAATTGGTAGTAGGCTTTCGAGCCTATACAGCTTGGAGTAAGACAACATGCATAAAGAGGATGATGTGGTCAAAATACTAATTTGCCTAATAATTCTGCACTCCCTGTATATATAATAAAACTTATTAGATCTACCTGTGCTATATATCAGCAGTTATATTAGTCCCTACACTACAGCTCTAATACTCACTATATATATATATATATATATATAATAAAATTGGTTAGATCTACCTGTGCTATATATCAGCAGTAATATTAGTCCCTACACTACAGCTCTAATACTCACTATATATATATATATATATATATAATAAAATTGGTTAGATCTACCTGTGCTATATATCAGCAGTTATATTAGTCCCTACACTACAGCTCTAATACTCACTATATATATATATATATATATATATATATATAATAAAATTGGTTAGATCTACCTGTGATATATATCAGCAGTAATATTAGTCCCTACACTACAGCTCTAATCCTCACTATATATATATATATATATATATATATATATAAATAAATAAAACTGATTAGATCTACCTGTGCTATATATCAGTAGTAAATATTAGTCTCTACACTACAGCTCTAATCCTCACTATATATATAATAAAACTGATTAGATCTACCTGTGCTATATATCAGCAGTATATATTAGTCCTACACTACAGCTTTAATCCTCACTATATATACAATAAAACTGATTAGATCTACCTGTGCTATATATCAGCAGTAATATTAGTCCCTACACTACAGCTTTAATCCTCACTATATATATATATATATATATATATATATATATATATATATATATATATATATATAAAATAAAACTGATTAGATCTACCTGTGCTATATATCAGCAGTAAATATTTGTCTCTACACTACAGCTTTAATCCTTTTATATATATATATATATATATATATATATATATATATATATATATATATATATATATATATATATATAAAACAGACCCTGTGGTCAGAACTAAAAGAATTGACCTTGTGTAGCTTTGAGAAGCTGTTTTCTAAAAGACAGGTTTGCTGGCTTCAGCTATTGTGTGCTATAATTACATTTAAGTGATAAACATTCCATTGTTTAATCACCTCCAGAGAGCAGACGCCTAGGTGATAAGAAAAGCCAAATGTCTTGTGTTTAAATTGTTATCTGCTTGAATAATGTAATCCTATTGTGGCCTGTCAAAGGGCGTTGTCTCTCTAGCTAATGTACAACATTCTTTCAACCCCCCATCTGGGGTTAGACCTGCATATATACTGGGCATATGGCCCTTAATAAAGTACACTCTGTTTTCTTACACTCAATGTGGAGCTTGGTCTCATGTTTGAGGGGAAAATTGGTTGGGGTTGTGAATTGCTGATTCCCTATTCAGGACATTGTTCATCTGGTATTAACCCTTGGTACACTGTTGGTACCGTAACAATTGGTGGCAAGCGACGGAATGAACCTTATCGCCCTGAAGAGCAACTACACAAGCCAGTAACCTCAGGAAGAGGGGGATTATTACAATACTGACTAAGATGGAAGGAGTACCAGGGACCGAAGGAACCAATGGGCCCAGCATATCAGACAGAACCCCCGATGAAGCAAGCTTTGATCGGGCGGTTAAAATAAGACTGGCACATTATGGCCCCAACCCATCTGCGGAAATTATCGACCGGGTCATAGCCGCTGTGGAGGCCAACCTACTTCGCCAAAGCAGCGCTGCAGCAGCCCAAGTCACAGCAACCCCAGTGGAAAAGTAAATTTTGCAGCTTTTAAAAACTTCCTGGAAACAGAAGGAGAGATTGATGGGTACCTTGCGGATTTTGAGAAGCAATGTGCACTACACAAGGTACCCGCAGAGGACTGGGTCACGATATTATCCGGAAAATTATCCGGCCGGGCCAGTGAGGCTTTTTGGGCCATTCCAGATGAGGAAGTCGGGGATTATAATACTGTAAAAGAGGCTCTGCTCTCCAGGTATGCGGTTACACCGGAGGCATACCGGAGGCGGTTCAGAGACACTGTTAAAGTAGCTGGAGATTCCTACCTTGAGTGGGCATGTAAGGTGCACCGCACAGCAGCTCACTGGATAGCGGGGTGCCAAGCCGTATCTGGGGAAGAGGTGCTGCAGCTATTCCTGTTGGAACATTGCTTCGACAAGTTACCCGCAGGAGTTCGAGAGTGGGTTCGGGACCGTAAACCCTCCACCCTGCATGAAGCGGCTCGCTTGGCAGATGAGTATACGGATGCCCGCAAACTGGACACTGCTACCACTAAGCCCCCTGCTAGAGTGGAGTACAGACCCCCAGTCACCCCAGCAGCTGCCAGTTACCAAACCCCGGCGCACCGCTATACCACACGGCCTCCGGCCACGAACTACCCTCAGAGAGCCCGGTTCAATTCGCGGGGCTACTCACAACCTATTCGGTGCTTTGGATGTAAGCAACTAGGGCACAAAAGACCAGAGTGTCCCCTAAACGCAGCGAACCAAGCACAGTCCTGGAGAAGACCCGCCGGCGGAATCCCACGTAATCCTCAGCCTGTGGCCCGCTACGTAGAGGCGCAAGAATGCTGGGGCAGCCTACATGAAGCAGACCCCGTGCAAGCTGCCCACTGGAATAACCAGAAACTGGTTAAAGTGAATGGGAAGGAGGTCAGTGGTCTACGGGATACTGGTGCTACCATAACCTTGCTTCAAAAGAACTTGGTGTCTGAGAAACAGCACACTGGAGACACTTTGGCTGTGAGGGTAGCAGGGGGCACTGTGTTTCGCCTACCTGTTGCCAGGGTACATTTGGATTGGGGAGTCGGCACTAGGCCTGTGAATCTGGGGGTCAAGAAGGACTTACCTGCTGATGTTCTCCTTGGAAATAACTTGGCCCCCCTTGTTTCTGCCTATGCTTCCATGGGTCCCGCTGATGTTAACCCTGTGACTACCCGTGCCCAGATCCGTGCAGCAGAGACTGACCCACCTGCTGCTAAGCCCCAGGACGCTGAGCTCAGTAAATCTCTATCCGCTATTGATACGTGGAAGTCCTGTTACAATGCGCTGATGAAGGAGAAGAGTCACGTAGAGGATGAAATGGTCACGTTAAATCATGTAACCGTGCTAGCGGGAGAGAAGAGGAGTGCAGAGGAAAAAGCACGTTTAGAACAGGAATCTCTGCTAGACAAGCTGCACCGACAGACTGCAGAAAACACCAGCTTGAGAGTGGAACATGAAACATTAAAGACAAACTTAGTGACACTGGAGGAGAAGCTGACGCTGGCTCATAGTGAGTTGCAGCAACTCAAGGGCACCCTATGTCAATATGAAGGGATTGTGGATACCTATAAAGAGCAGGTACAAAAAACTCGTAAGGAAGCTGATGAGATTTTGAAGGACTATTTAGCCCTGGTCTGGGCACTGAAGAAGTTGAACCCTTATTTATACGGGCAGGAATTCTCTCTCATAACGGGAATACAGATGGATTGTCCTGGCAAACTGACATGCCTACCACCTCCTAGTCCGGTCATCCCCAGGTTGACCCGCCAAAGGGTCAAGCCGGGTCTGCCGGAGTGTTCCACAAGGGGGGAGCTATGTGACAGACTCTGTGGTCAGAACTAAAAGAATTGACCTTGTGTAGCTTTGAGAAGCTGTTTTCTAAAAGACAGACAATATATATATATATATATATATATAATATAAAACTGATTAGATCTACCTGTGCTACATATCAGCAGTAAATATTAGTCTCTACACTACAGCTCTAATCCTCACTATATATATAATATAACTGATTAGATCTACCTGTGCTATATATCAGCAGTAAATATATATCTACACTACAGCCCTAATCCTCACTATATATATAATAAAACTGATTAGATCTACCTGTGCTATATATCAGTAGTAAATATTAGTCTCTACACTACAGCTCTAATCCTCACTATATATATAATATAACTGATTAGATCTACCTGTGCTATATATCAGCAGTAAATATATATCTACACTACAGCCCTAATCCTCACTATATATATAATAAAACTGATTAGATATAACTGTGCTATATATCAGCAGTAAATATTAGTCTCTACACTACAGCTCTAATCCTCACTATATATAATAAAACTGATTAGATCTACCTGTGCTATATATCGGCAGTAAATATTAGTTCCTACACTACAGCTCTAATCCTCACTATATATACAGTGGGGCAAAAAAGTATTTAGTCAGCTACCAATTGTGCAAGTTCTCCCACTTAAGAAGATGAGAGAGGTCTGTAATTTTTATCATAGGTATACCTCAACTATGAGAGACAAAATGTGGAAACAAATCCAGACAATCACATTGTCTAATTTGGAAAGAATTTATTTGCAAATTAGGGTGAAAAATAAGTATTTGGTCACCTACAAACAAGCAAGATTTCTGACTCTCACAGACCTGTATCTTCTTCTTTAAGAGGCTCCTCTGTCCTCCACTCATTACCTGTATTAATGGCACCTGTTTGAACTTGTTATCAGTATAAAAGACACCTTTCCACAACCTCAAACAGTCACACTCCAAACTCCACTATGGTGAAGACCAAAGAGCTGTCGAAGGACACCAGGAACAAAATTGTAGACCTGCACCAGGCTGGGAAGACTGAATCTGCAATAGGCAAGCAGCTTGGTTTGAAGAAATCAACTGTGGGAGCAATAATTAGAAAATGGAAGACATACAAGACCACTGATAACACACTACGCCTCCAGGGACTCAGATCCTGCAGTGCCAGACGTGTCCCCCTGCTTAAGCTAGTACATGTCAGGGCCCGTCTGAAGTATGCTAGAGAGCATTTGGATGATCCAGAAGTGGATTGGGAGAATGTCATATGGTCAGATGAAACCAAAGTAGAACTGTTTGGTAGAAACACAACTTGTCGTGTTTGGAGGAGAGAGCACACCATACCAACTGTGAAGCATGGGGGTGGCAACATCATGCTTTGGGGCTGTTTCTCTGCAAAGGGAACAGGACGACTGATCCGTGTACATGAAAGAATGAATGGGGCCATGTATCGTGAGATTTTGAGTGCAAACCTCCTTCCATCAGCAAGGGCATTGAAGATGAAACATGGCTGGGTCTTTCAGCATGACAATGATCCCAAACACACCGCCCGGGCAACGAAGGAGTAGCTTCATAAGAAGCATTTCAAGGTCCTGGAGTGGCCTAGCCAGTCTCCAGATCTCAACCCCATAGAAAACCTTTGGAGGGAGTTGAAAGTCTGTTTTGCCCAGTGACAGCCCCAAAACATCACTGCTCTAGAGGAGATCTGCATGCAGGAATGGGCCAACATACCAGCAACAGTGTGTGACAACCGTGTGAAGACTTACAGAAAATGTTTGACCTCTGTCATTGCCAACAAAGGATATATAACAAAGTATTGAGATGAACTTTTGATATTGACCAAATACTTATTTTCCACCATAACATGCAAATAAATTCTTTCCAAATCAGACAATGTGATTGTCTGGATTTGTTTCCACATTTTGTCTCTCATAGTTGAGGTATACCTATGATAAAAATTGCAGGCCTCTCTAATCTTCTTAAGTGGGAGAACTTGCACAATTGGTGACTGACTAAATACTTTTTTTCCCCACTGTATAATAAAACTGATTAGATCTACCTGTGCTATATATCAGCAGTAAATATTAGTCCCTACACTACAGATCTAATCCTCACTATATATATATATATAATAAAACTGATTAGATCTACCTGTGCTATATATCAGCAGTAAATATTAGTCCCTACACTACAGCTCTAATCCTCACTATATATATAATAAAACTGATTAGATTTAACTGTGCTATATATCAGCAGTAAATATTAGTCTCTACACTACAGCTCTAATCCTCACTATATGTATAATAAAACTGATTAGATCTACCTGTACTATATATCAGCAGTAATATTAGTCTCTACACTACAGCTTTAATCCTCACTATATATATAATAAAACTGATTAGATCTACCTGTGCTATATATCAGCAGTAATATTAGTCCCTACACTACAGCTCTAATCCTTACTATAAATAATAAAACTGATTAGATCTGCCTGTGCTATATATCAGCAGTAAATATTAGTCTCTACACTACAGCTCTAATCCTCACTATATATATATAATAAAACTGATTTGATCTACCTGTGCTATATATCAGCAGTAAATATTAGTCTCTACACTACAGCTCTAATCCTCACTATATATATATATAATAAAACTGATTAGATCTACCTGTGCTATATATCAGCAGTAAATATTAGTCCCTACACTACAGCTCTAATCCTCACTATATATATATATATATATATATATATATATATATATATATAATAAACCTAATTAGATATAACTGTGCTATATATCAGCAGTAAATATTATTCTCTACACTACAGCTCTAATCCTCACTATATATATAATAAAACTGATTTGATCTGCCTGTGCTATATATCAGCAGTAAATATTAGTAGTGATGTTGCGAACCTAAAAATTTAGGTTCGCGAACGGTGGACTCGATCTTTCGCAAATGTTCGCAAACCGGGCGAACCGCCATTGACTTCAATAGGCAGGCGAACTTTAAAACCCACAAGGACTCTTTCTGGCCACAATAGTGATGGAAAAGTTGTTTCAAGGGGACTAACACCTGGACTGTGGCCTGCCGGAGGGGTTCCATGGCAAAACTCCCAGCGAAAATTACATAGTTGATGCAGAGTCTGGTTTTAACCCATAAAGGGCATAAATCACCTAACATTCCTAAATTTTTGGAATAACGTGCTTTAAAACATCAGGTATGATGTTGTATCAATCAGGTAGTGTAAGGGTTACGCCCGCTTCACAGTGACAGACCAAACTCCCCGTGTAACGCACCGCAAACAACCGCAAACAGTCCATTTGCACAACCACGAGATAGATAGATTTGATAGATACATTGAAGGCAACTTCAATTAGATTACACTAGCAGACTGATGTTTTACAGTCAAAAAATATTTTTTTAAAATATTTACACTACTGTTATAACAAATATGATTGGTGGCACTAGTTGGCAAGTGGGCCTGGCACACATGCTGGCAGGCAGGCAGGCAACTGCAATTCAATTGCACTAGCAGACTGATGATTCACAGTCAAAAAAGT
>NC_069499.1:1594259515-1594299519 GCF_027579735.1 Bombina bombina
AAAAAGGAAAAATGTGAAAAAAATATATATAAAAAATGAAAAAATGTAAAACAATGTGCTGATAAACAAGTACTAGAAATGTGCTTAGTACTAAAAACAAATATTAGTGGAGTCTTCCAATCCTAATCAAGAGGGTGTAGAAACTTTCTTATCCCTGATTCTTCTGTTGTGAAGGTGTAATGCACAAAACAAAAAAACACTCATACAAAAAACTGAAGAATGCAAAAAATACCTGTGGAGAAAAAAATAAAGACAATGTGTGGCAAATTCTTAAATAATAGCTCCAATAGAAAATAGGCTTACCAGTCTACGCGTTTCGTCCCCTCTAGGCCTTTATCAAGACTGGTTATTAGTAGGTGTTGTTGGCCTTTTATAGCCCTCTTGTCTAATTGACCGGAAGTAAGGTTTTCCGGTAACTTCCGGTTTCGCCACTAAATGTTAATTTATTATATTTGATTATTATCCCTTTTCTGGCCACTACTATGTAGTGATATTGTGTCCGCTAAAAATTCTTAATGGTTTAGTGTCTCAGATCTAGATTCATGACAAAAGATTTTTTACCGAGCTTAGCCTCCGTTATAAGTGACGTCACTTCCGGTTGGGGTGGTTGCCGATAATTGCGGCTATTTATCAGGTTTCCCGGTTCAAAGTCCACACTACGCTATAGATATCTTTAATTAACATAGTGGGAATTGTTGTTGTTTAATTTGTTATTAAAGTCCAATATCCGAATTTGTACTTGTTATTAATATCCCGATTTTCGGGCTATCCCATTGGTTGTGACGTCACCTGTTAGCCACATGGTGATTGGATGTGATAGCGGATGTATGTTCAACAATTCCTTTATATATTTAATAATACTATTGTTGGCACTTGGGTTTCTTATATTGATTTGTGTTTGATATGTAAATAATATAATTTGATTATCATGAGGGGTCTAATTTAAAATAGCGCTCGGGCACAGTTAGCAATATATCGATATCTGAACTATCTGATTGGCTTAAACTTATCTTCTAACTACCAATAGTTGGATATTTGGTAGTTAGAAGATATCGGTATATTGCTAACTGTGCCCGAGCGCTATTTTAAATTAGACCCCTCATGATAATCAAATTATATTATTTACATATCAAACACAAATCAATATAAGAAACCCAAGTGCCAACAATAGTATTATTAAATATATAAAGGAATTGTTGAACATACATCCGCTATCACATCCAATCACCATGTGGCTAACAGGTGACGTCACAACCAATGGGATAGCCCGAAAATCGGGATATTAATAACAAGTACAAATTCGGATATTGGACTTTAATAACAAATTAAACAACAACAATTCCCACTATGTTAATTAAAGATATCTATAGCGTAGTGTGGACTTTGAACCGGGAAACCTGATAAATAGCCGCAATTATCGGCAACCACCCCAACCGGAAGTGACGTCACTTATAACGGAGGTTAAGCTCGGTAAAAAATCTTTTGTCATGAATCTAGATCTGAGACACTAAACTATTAAGAATTTTTAGCGGACACAATATCACTACATAGTAGTGGCCAGAAAAGGGATAATAATCAAATATAATAAATTAACATTTAGTGGCGAAACCGGAAGTTACCGGAAAACCTTACTTCCGGTCAATTAGACAAGAGGGCTATAAAAGGCCAACAACACCTACTAATAACCAGTCTTGATAAAGGCCTAGAGGGGCCGAAACGCGTAGACTAGTAAGCCTATTTTCTATTGGAGCTATTATTTAAGAATTTGCCACACATTGTCTTTATTTTTTTCTCCACAGGTATTTTTTGCATTCTTCAGTTTTTTGTATGAGTGTTTTTTTGTTTTGTGCATTACACCTTCACAACAGAAGAATCAGGGATAAGAAAGTTTCTACACCCTCTTGATTAGGATTGGAAGACTTCACTAATATTTGTTTTTAGTACTAAGCACATTTTCTAGTACTTGTTTATCAGCACATTGTTTTACATTTTTTCATTTTTTATATATATTTTTTTCACATTTTTCCTTTTTTCACACGTTGTTTCTATTTTTCAATTTTTTTCATTTTTTTGTGGATACACTGGATTTGGATTGTTTCTGGGACACATTCTTTTTGATTTGTAACAAAGAATACACTAAGGATTGGGATTGACTTTATTTACGGGACTTTTTCTTCTTCAAATCTAGAACACCAGTACCAGGACTTTTAGGACACTTTATCCGGATATATGCTGTTATTGCTATTATCATCACTTTGTTAATCAGTGTTATACCTGTTACAAACCCAGCTCTATACAGCACCTGTTTTTTATTTATGCAAGCCTTTGATCACACTTAGGTTATTTAAGCATATCTTTTTATTTGTAATGTCCTTTTTTATATTGTACCTTCATGGATCCATGAATTAGAAGTAACCACCTGTTTAACTGCTTTTATCATTGATTCATTTTTTATTAGTTCAATTTTATTAGTATAATTTATTATTAGCTATACTGTCTATTAAAACCAACTTTTACTGCACTCTCGTCACACCTAGCCTCTGTTTACTGGCGCCTGGGAATTCCTTTGATTTATAGTTATATTTCCTTCGGTGGAAGCTAGGTTTCACCTTTATCCGGGCACATAGGTGTAGTTGGCGCTTAAGTAAAGAGATATATAATAGACTGTCCTTGTAGCTTTGTTGTTTTCTCCTAAGAGTACGCATAGCCTTTCTTGTTCCGACATCTGTGGGAAGTCTGTTATTTCTTTCTTTTTTTGGGGAAGTATTTATCCCTTAACCCCTTAACGACCAACGACGTATGGGGTACGTCCTGCAAAAAAATGCAGTTAATGACCAAGGACGTACCCCGTACGTCGTTGGTCTTTGAAAGCAGTGGAAGCGATCCTGATCACTTCCAACTGCTTTCATGTTATAGCAGTGATGCCTCGATATTGAGGCATCCTGCTATAACATTTTTTAGCCGTCCGATGCAGAGAGAGCCACCCTGTGGCCCTCTCTGCATCGGCCATCAATGGCTATGTTCGTTGGTGGGTGGGAGCTGATCCAGGGAGGCGGGTGGGTGGCCATCGGTGGGAAGGGGGGCGGGATCGAGTGGGTGCGCGCGCGTGCACGTGATCGCGGGTGCGCGCGTGCGCGCGTGCGCGGGTGCGCGCGTGCGCGCGCGGGAGTGGGAACCCTACACTATGGAACAAGTAAGGTGGTACTTGGTGGGAGAGAGGGTGGGAAGTTGAACATTATAAATTCTAACGATCTGGGAGGGTGGGAGGTTGGGGGTTGAGGGGGGCAGCTACACTACAGAAAATAGTAGTTTTAAAATAATAAAATAAAAAAATTGATAGAAAACATTTGATTTCAAACTGGGTACTGGCAGACAGCTGCCAGTACCCAATATGGCGCATAATAAGGCAGAGAGGGGGGTTAGAGAGCTGTTTGGGGGGGATCAGGGAGGTTGGGGGCTAAGGGGGGATCCTACAGAGCAGAATTATTATTATTTTTTTTTTTTTAAATCCCCAAAAAACTCTTATTTTAGTACTGGCAGACTTACTGCCAGTACTTAAGATGGCGGGGACAATTGTGGGGTGGGGGAGGGAAGAGAGCTGTTTGGGAGGGATCAGGGGGTGTGATGTGTCATGTGGGAGGTTGATACCTACACTTAAGCTAAAATTAACCCTACAAGCTCCCTACAAGCTCCCTAATTAACCCCTTCAATGCTGGGCATTATACACGTGTGGTGCGCAACGGCATTTAGCTGCCTTCTAATTACCAAAAGGCAAAGCCAAAGCCATATATGTCTGCTATTTCTGAACAAAGGGGATCCCAGAGAAGCTTTTACATCAATTTATGCCATAATTGCACAAGCTGTTTGTAAATAATTTCAGTGAGAAACCTAAAATTGTGAAAAATTTAACGCTTTTTTTTATTTGTTCGCATTTGGCGGTGAAATGGTGGCATGAAATATATCAAAATGGACCTAGATCAATACTTTGGGTTGTCTACTACATTATACTAAAGCTAAAATTAACCCTACAAGCTCCCTACAAGCTCCCTAATTAACCCCTTCAATGCTGGGCATAATACACGTGTGGTGCGCAGTGGCATTTAGCGGGCTTCTAAATACCAAAAAGCAATGCCAAAGCCATATATGTCTGCTATTTCTGAACAAAGGGGATCCCAGAGAAGCATTTACAACCATTTATGCCATAATTGCACAAGTTGTTTGTAAATAATTTCAGTGAGAAACCTAAAGTTTGTGAAACAATTTGTGAAAAAGTGAACAATTTTTTTTATTTGATCGCATTTGGTAGCGAGATGGTTGCATGAAATATACTAAAATTGGCCTAGATGAATACTTTGGGATGTCTTCTAAAAAAAAATATATACATGTCAAGGGATATTCAGGTATTCCTGAAAGATATCAGTGTCCCAATGTAACTAGCGCTAATTTTGAAAAAAAGTGGTTTGGAAATAGCAAAGTGCTACTTGTATTTATTTCCCTATAACTTGCAAAAAAAAAGCAAAGAACATGTAAACATTGGGTATTTCTAAACTCAGGACAAAATTTAGAAACTATTTAGCATGGGTGTTTTTTGGTGGTTGTAGATGTGTAACAGATTTTGGGGTTCAAAGTTAGAAAAAGTGTGTTTTTTTCCATTTTTTCCTAATATTTTATAATTTTTTTATAGTAAATTATAAGATATGATGAAAATAATGGTATCTTTAGAAAGTCCATTTAATGGCGAGAAAAACGGTATATAATATGTGTGGGTACAGTAAATGAGTAAGAGGAAAATTACAGCTAAACACAAACACTGCAGAAATGTAAAAATAGCCTTGGTCCCAAACGGACAGAAAATGGAAAAGTGCTGTGGTCCTTAAGTACAAGAGGAAGTGCGCTTCAGTCTCTATGTCCCCACTGTCACACTGCGCACATTGTCTGGCTGCCCTGTGTCTCCATTTTGTCTGATATCTGCCAGTCTCTATTTCCAGCTGGTGGTCAGAGATTCTGTGTTTAGTGAGTGTCTGTCTGTGCTTTGGGTTGGTGACACTTGTGAGATAATCAGCGCTGCGGAATCTGTTGGCGCTCTACAAATACCTGATAATAACAATACTCTGCTAGTCTGTACTCTCTCTGTAGAGACCTGTAACACTCCAGCTTGTTCTGTTCTATCCGTTTCTCCCAGTGCCCACAAACTCAATTGCATGGGGTGATTGTGCAGAGCCACCACTGATTTGCTACGTTGTGCAGAACCACCACTGATTTGTTTTGTTGTGCAGAGCCACCGATTGCTACGTTGTGCAGAGCCACCACTGATTTGTTACGTTGTGCAGAGCCACCACTGATTTGCTGTGTTGTGCAGAGCCACCACTGATTTGCTGTGTTGTGCAGAGCCACCACTGATTTGTTTTGTTGTGCAGAGCCGATTGCTACGTTGTGCAGAGCCACCACTGATTTGTTACGTTGTGCAGAGCCACCACTGATTTGCTACATTGTGCAGAGCCACCACTGATTTGTTACGTTGTGCAGAGCCACCACTGATTTGTTACGTTGTGCAGAGCCACCACTGATTTGTTACGTTGTGCAGAGCCACCACTGATTTGCTACGTTGTGCAGAGCCACCACTGATTTGCTACGTTGTGCAGAGCCACCACTGATTTGCTACGTTGTGCAAAGCCACCACTGATTTGCTACGTTGTGCAAAGCCACCACTGATATGTTACGTTGTGCAGAGCCACCACTGATTTGTTATTTTGTGCAGAGCCACCACTGATTTGTTATGTTGTGCAGAGCCACCACTGATTGATACATTGTGCAGAGCCACCACTGATTGCTACATTGTGCAGAGCCTGCCTGAGGGAAAAAATAGTACTCTCCGGTACCATTTAAAATAAAAAATTCTTGATTGAAGAAACTAAAAACTATCATTTTATTACCACTTACATTGTGCAGAGCCACCACTGATTTGTTACATTGTGCAGAGCCACCACTGATTTGTTACGTTGTGCAGAGCCACCACTGATTTGTTACGTTGTGCAGAGCCACCACTGATTTGTTACGTTGTGCAGAGCCACCACTGATTTGTTACGTTGTGCAGAGCCACCACTGATTTGCTACGTTGTGCAGAGCCACCACTGATTTGCTACGTTGTGCAGAGCCACCACTGATTTGCTACGTTGTGCACAGCCACCACTGATTTGCTACGTTGTGCAAAGCCACCACTGATTTGTTACGTTGTGCAGAGCCACCACTGATTTGTTATTTTGTGCAGAGCCACCACTGATTTGTTATGTTGTGCAGAGCCACCACTGATTGATACATTGTGCAGAGCCACCACTGATTGCTACATTGTGCAGAGCCTGCCTGAGGGAAAAAATAGTACTCTCCGGTACCATTTAAAATAAAAAATTCTTGATTGAAGAAACTAAAAACTATCATTTTATTACCACTTACATTGTGCAGAGCCACCACTGATTTGTTACATTGTGCAGAGCCACCACTGATTTGTTACGTTGTGCAGAGCCACCACTGATTTGTTACGTTGTGCAGAGCCACCACTGATTTGCTACGTTGTGCAGAGCCACCACTGATTTGCTACGTTGTGCAGAGCCACCACTGATTTGCTACGTTGTGCAGAGCCACCACTGATTTGTTACATTGTGCAGAGCCACCACTGATTTGTTACATTGTGCAGAGCCACCACTGATTTGTTACATTGTGCAGAGCCACCACTGATTTGTTACATTGTGCAGAGCCACCACTGATTTGTTACATTGTGCAGAGCCACCACTGATTTGCTACGTTGTGCAGAGCCACCACTGATTTGCTACGTTGTGCAGAGCCACCACTGATTTGCTACGTTGTGCAAAGCCACCACTGATTTGCTACGTTGTGCAAAGCCACCACTGATATGTTACGTTGTGCAGAGCCACCACTGATTTGTTACATTGTGCAGAGCCACCACTGATTTGTTACATTGTGCAGAGCCACCACTGATTTGTTACATTGTGCAGAGCCACCACTGATTTGTTACATTGTGCAGAGCCACCACTGATTTGTTACGTTGTGCAGAGCCACCACTGATTTGCTACGTTGTGCAGAGCCACCACTGATTTGCTACGTTGTGCAGAGCCACCACTGATTTGCTACGTTGTGCAAAGCCACCACTGATTTGCTACGTTGTGCAAAGCCACCACTGATATGTTACGTTGTGCAGAGCCACCACTGATTTGTTATGTTGTGCAGAGCCACCACTGATTTGTTATGTTGTGCAGAGCCACCACTGATTTGTTATGTTGTGCAGAGCCACCACTGATTGATACATTGTGCAGAGCCACCACTGATTGCTACATTGTGCAGAGCCACCGCTAATTGCTACGTTGTGCAGAGCCTGCCTGAGGGAAAAAATAGTACTCTCCGGTACCATTTAAAATAAAAAATTCTTGATTGAAGAAACTAAAAACTATCATTTTATTACCACTTAACTTTACCCTTCCTATTACTAGCATAGGCAAAGAGAAAGACTTGGGGGTGGAGTCAAGGGAGGAGCTATATAGACAGCTCTGCTTTGGTGCTCTTTGCCACTTCCTGTTAGCAGGAGGATAATATCCCACAAGTAAAGGATGAATCCGTGGACTCGTCGTATCGAGTAGAAGAAACTAACCTTATCTGAATGGAAAATAATGTAAGGAGACTCGTACTGCAATGCCGACAGCTCTGACACTCTACGAGCGGAAGAAACAGCAACAAGAAATAAAACTTTCAAAGATAATAACTTAATATCTAAGGAATGCAAAGGCTCAAATGGAGCTCCTTGAAGAATTTTGAGAACTAAATTAAAACTCCATGGAGGAGTAACTGGTTTGAACACAGGAAATGTAAGGCAAATTGCCTGGAATGCACATAATGGTTAAGGCCAAGACGGAGGAGGGGAGTGCTGTGTTGTGTGTGTGAAACAATGTTGCAGAAAGAGAGGAGGGGTTCCAGCTTACCCTTTTTAAGCCCTGTGCAGGAAGCACAATTCCTCTTTCTGCTGTTTTCTTCAAAGTTTTCACATGAGGCGTTCACGGAGATCTAAAGTACCTCCAAAATAAATCATGGAGGCTAGGGAGGAACCTACAGAGAGAGAAGTGGTGGAACACAGTGATGAAGCTGCGGAGTAGATTGCGCCATCCCCAGAAACGGTGGGTCATACCCCTTTACTTTCTTCCTCCCTTGCCCCTTCCATTGATCAATCTAGGGGTGATGCGGGTGCTAGTGGGGTAGAAATTTCGGACCAGGCCTTGTTGGAGGCCTTTGCACAAGTGGGCAGTTGGGAGGGAGCGGCTGGGTCGTTGGATGTTGCGTCCGAGCCCACAGGCCATGTGGCTACTGAGCGGTCCTCACATCGGAGGGTTAATGATGGGGCCAAGGTCCCTAAGATTTCCCCGGGGCCCGTTGCGGCCCCTCCCGGGTCTAATCCCGGTCTCAGATGGCCTACTGATGTTCCCTAACTATCTGCCCCCTCTAGGGTCTCTACTCAGGCCCAGGTATTGGTTTCTGCTCCTAGCGGAGTTGCCGAGGGCCCCTCACGGCCTTGTAGTTTGCCCCAGGCCCAAGTATGGCTCTCCGCTTCTAGCGGAGTTTCCGATTGCCCCTCGTGGCCTTGTATTGTGCCCCAGGCCCAAGTATTGCTTGCCGCTCCTAGCAGCGTTTCCACTGGTCCCTCGTGGCCTGGTATTTTGCCCCAAATGGTTGGCGGGTATAGTGGGAGCGGATTGGAATTACTTGCACCTTCGGCGGCGGTATCCCAAGATTCAATCGCGGCAGCTGTGTCCCTGTTCCAGCTGTGGGCGTCGGCATTATCCGGGGCTCCGGGCGGGTCCCACGAGGTCCACGGTCCTCCGTCGGTTGTTGCGCAGGCTCCCGCATCGTCTATATCCTTTTGCGCGTCGACTTCCGGATTGCGGTCCTTCACCTGCGGAACTTCCGGTGACGTCACTTCCGGTTCTACCATTTCGCGCCAGACATCGAAACGGAGTAGATCGAGTTCCCCACGTGGCGACCAAGGTGAGAGAGGAGTGCCGCGGAGGGGAACTTGCGCTCCGGGGGGCAAGTCTATTGAGGCGCTGGGGGTCAGAGTTGTGACGGATGCTGGGGCAGGATTTACCGGGGAGGATAGTTTGGATTCAATGGAGGAATTTTCACAGGATGGGCAATATGCTCGGCACATAAATCCTGGGGCCCTGGCTAAAGGCCTTCAAGGGCAGAACAGGAAAGGCATGATTGTGGCGAAAGCGCATCATGGGGCAAAGGCCCCATCGGGCAACAATAAAGGTGGTGCGACACCTAGTAGGTCCAGTAAGAGTAGGTTGAAGGGGGCTAGCGGGAATAGTGCAGCCTCAGGGGGTACGAGTGACATGCTGCCTGATGGTGTGTTTGTGGCACAAGAGGTTGGTAGCTATAGTAGTAGGCCTCAAGCAGCGGGCGCGGTGCCACCTGCAACGAGAAGGGTAGTAACCAGATCCACTACCAAGCAGGGTTTTCAGGAGCAATTTCATAGCTTAGATTTGTCGCTAGCATCAACTAGGAGCCGTAGGAAGACCCCTACCCAGGCCCAGAAATCAGTTCATTTCAGTGAGGATATTGAGGATTTTTCTGATGAGCAGTGTGTGCATGATGAGGTTGAGTCTGGCAATCAAGATATGCATGGGGGGATGAATGAGTGGTCTGTAAGCAGGGGAAAAGAGAGAGCTGATCTTCCCCTTCGTGGTACTCCTCTCTGGCATTCTCTTCTGCAGGATAGTGACATGGGGACCACAGGTGATTCCGGAAGTGGGTTGGAGAGAGGAGCTGAGAGTGGCCCAGATTCAATGGTATCGGAGGACGAGCGTCCATCGACCTCAGGAGTGGTGGCGATTCCTTCCAGGACGTGTTCGCAAACTGGTGAGTCAGTTTCAATGGGGTTCAGGGGTTTCACGTCATCCTCGGATGATTCTGGGTCAGAAAACGATAAGGAGCTGGGGTTAATTGGAAAAGGGCATAAACGTATGTATAAAATGCTTAGGTGGTTAACTGACAAGAAAAAAAATTATCTAAGAGGGGTTTGCACAGATCTTCCGAACCCGTTACCTCTGATAGGTCTGATAGGGCATCCCAATCCAGACTTCGACTCAGTGGGGTATGTGGGCCTGTTAACCGTAAGGTGGCGCTCCAAGGGGATACTCGGTCTTGGTCCTTTTATGATTTGCACAAAAATCTTAAGACAAAGACGGTTCAGCGCATTCAGGAGGGGAAGTATGTTAACATCTTCGAGCTCTCGGTGGAAGCCTTGAGGCAGAAGGCGAGAGCGGAGGATGCGACAGGCCCAAAGAAATACCAGCGCCCTGACATGTTCCACGAATGGCGACGACGTTTCAGGATTTACGCTTCTTTTTAGAGAAGTGGCCAGACCAGTGTCTAGCCATATTAAAGTACATGGAAAATATGGAGATAATTGCAGATAATTATCGTGATGGGGCCTGGCGAGACTATGACGAGGAATTCCGAAGGAAGATGGTGGTTAACCCACTGTTAGACTTTGGATGCGTGGAGATGCAGCTCTGGGCCCGGCTGGGTCCTGAGAGAGTCCCAGGGACTTCTGCTCCTCCGGCAGGTTCGCCACAGGTCCGATCGGCCAATAGATTTTGCAGACTCCCCGGGGGGGTCTGTTGGAAATTCCAAGACAAACACTGCGTGCTGGGAACTGCATGTTCCTTTCGGCATGCGTGTCGCAACTGCGGGGGACTCCATCCGGCCGCAGATTGCGTTAAGAAAAGTGACAAACAAGACAGGCCTGGATCAAGAGGCCCTGTTGTCAGTAAAGGAGGGCACCCCGCTGAGGGTTGCTGCAATTAGACCTTGGCTCGCGCTGTACCCTGATAGGGAGGCGGCAGCCTTGTTGGAGTCTGGGCTCCAGGAAGGTTTCATTATTCCAGTACAGGGTAAGGTTTCAGGTGCTGCGGCCCGCAGGAACCTGAAATCTGCTTCCCAGTTTCCGGAAGCGTTAAGGGAGAAATTGGGTAAGGAGGTTTCCCTGGGTAGAATGGCTGGTCCGTTTAGGGTTAAGCCTATGCCAGGATTGGTTATCTCTCCGTTAGGGGTCGTGCCAAAGAAGGACCCAGGGAAATTCAGAATGATTCAACATCTTTCCTACCCAAAAGGCAAGTCAGTCAATGACGCCATCCCGCAGGAATTGAGTACGGTTTATTACCAGTCTTTTGATGATGCTTTAAAAGTGGTTCGTAGATCGGGTCAAGGTGCTTTGTTGGCTAAACTTGACATTGAGTCTGCCTTCAGACTCTTGCAGATTCACCCAACATCCTTTTATTTAATGGGGTGTTTTTTCAACGGATCCTATTATGTAGACCGTTGTTTACCCATGGGGTGTTCAATTTCCTGCGCCTATTTTGAGGCTTTTAGCTCTTTTTTTACATTGGGCTGTTGCCGAGGTGACGGGGGAAGATAGAATTGCTCACTATCTAGACGATTTTCTACTGGTGGGTAGACGGGGCTCCAGGGAATGTGAGTTACTCCTGCACACCATGAGGCTGTTAATGTCGAAATTTGGTGTCCCCTTGGCTGAGGACAAAACGGAGGGCCCTTGTACATGTCTTACTTTCTTAGGAATAGAAATTTACTCTGTAACAGAGGAATGCAGGCTTCCGGCAGATAAAGTCCGGAAGATGCTGGAGGAAGTAAGAAGGCTTGCAGCAGCAAAATTCTGCACGCTAAAAGAGCTACAATCATTATTAGGTCTGCTCAACTTTGCAGGGCGAGTCATCCCGATGGGGAGAATTTTCCTGAAAAGAATGGAGCGCCCATTGCCGGGGGTGACCTCCCCCGGGCTAGATTACTGATTAGTAAAGACATGGACGATCTCCAGGTTTGGGATCTGTTTCTCAGGGATTTTAATGGGGTCTGTATTTGGAGAAATCCTCAGACAGTTTACGGATGCTGCGGGGGCTATTGGTTACGGTGCTTATCTCAATGGTGAGTGGAGCGCTGAGCCCTGGCCGGTCGAATGGACGGCCAGGGGGCTTACCAGGAACATGTGCCTCCTGGAGCTTTTCCCCATTCTGGTGGCGCTGGAGATATGGGGGGACAAACTCAAAAACAGTTCCATCGTTTTTTGGACGGACAATTTGAGTGTGGTTTTTGCCATCAATGGTCTTTCCTCTTCTTCCCCACCAGTGGTTAGATATCTTAGGATTCTGGTCTTGGGATGCCTTAAGCGGAACATTGAGTTTCAGGCTCGGCATGTCCCTGGGGTTGCTAATATTATAGCTGATGCACTCTCTTGTTTTCAATGGGAAACTTTTAGGAAGTTTTCTCCTAACGCTGCCACTCATGGTGTTCCCTGTCCTTCCTTCCTTTGGCAGGTGGCTTTGGATGGCAGTCTTTGATTCCAGTTCTGAAAGCATCCCTGTCACCTTCCACTTGGAAGTCCTATGTAAGGTATTGGGAAGAATGGGTATTCTGTGATGTTCAGGGATTTCCTTCTTGCGCAGGTGAGCAAGATTGGCTATTGCGCTGGCTCGCAGAGCTTAGGACCTAGCAAGCGAAAAAGGGGGCAGTGACTGCACGGTTAGCAGCGGTGTCCCTTTTCTGTAAATTGTTCACGCTGACTGACTCTTCCAAGAAGTTTTTGGTTCGCCAAATTCTTCGGGGCTGGGGGAGGTCGGAGGTGCGGCGACCAGACATTAGAGAACCCATAACGGCCGATCGGTTGGTCCTCCTGCTTCGGGTCCTACCTGAGGTCTGTTCCTCAGAATATGAGGTTCAGCTTTTTTCTGCGGCGTTCGCCACGGCGTTACATGGTGCACTGCGTGTGGGGGAATTGGCGCCGCAATCTAAATTGACAAAAGTGAGAGGCGTGCTGACTGACCACATCAGATTTGCGGATAATGGGGTGTTGCACTTCATCCCTAGATCCAAAGTCGATCAGGATGGGAGGGGGGCCTGGCTGTCGCTCCCCGCGCACCAGGGTTCCGCCAGTTGCCCTTGTGTCCTGTTAAAGGCCTTCTCGGACATGCGTCCAGTGGGTGCAGATAGATTTCTGATTCATCAGGACGGTACTCCTCTTACAAGGTTTCAATTTCGGAGCGTTTTGGGATGGGCAGCAGAAAAGGCGGGTTTGAATCCCAATACCATAGCTCCTCACTCCTTTAGGGTGGGAGCTGCTACAACTACAGCGGCTTTAGGCTGGTCGGCTGACCGCATAATGGCATTTGGGACGTGGAAATCCAGGAGGTATCAGATTTATGCGAGACCCCTTTTATCCCATTGTTAATAATCTACGGTGTAGTGTTGTCTCTGTCATGATATGATCTTACACTTGTTTCTGTTGCAGGGCCTAGCAGTGGTCCGCTTCGTGTCTGAATCGTTCGTGCACTGTGCAGCCATGCGAGCATCAACTCGACCTGGAGGACAGCAGCTTGGGTTCTCCTCATCTAGGGTGGTCGTTACGTGGTTAGGGAGAAAAGGCCTTTGCTGGGCAGATCTGCCTGGATTACTGCAAGACGCCATGAGGCGTTGGGAGAAACCCCATGTTCTGATCATACACTTAGGTGGTAATGATCTTGGCTTAATTCCCGGCGGGGATTGGTCGAACATTATTCCCAGGTTGACGTGGCATCACATGGCCAATCATAGAGCAGCATTTCAGGTTCGCAAAAAGCTCAACAGGGACGTTAGAAAACTGATGTTTGAGCTTAGAGAGTTTGTTGTGGAGCACAAATCCATTACGGCCGCTGACCGGAGCCTCTACCGAGGCGATGGGGTTCATCTTTCGGACCATGTCATGGACCCGTTATTGAAGATTTACGACAGTCCCTACTCCTATTTGTGTGAGTTGGGTGGTGGCGAGAGTGGCCATATGTGGGCGATCTCGTGGCGGGTGGACAATGTCCGGGGGCAGGATGTGATCGAGGTAGAGTGACGGCACTTCCGGCCAGGGGTGAAGTCCTCAGACGCGTGTCTGGGGTGTTCACTGCCGTGTGATTTCGAAGCCAAGAACTCCCTAAGTTTCAGTATTGAGCTACGCTCTGCTTCCTCTCCTGCGCCTTGGTCCTGCCCATCTTGTTAGCATGGGTTACTACTCTTTAGCTAGTACCTGATTGCCGCCCCCCTGGTCCATGTTTATTCACGCTGGTCGTTTGGTTCCTGTGTTGCCACAATAAACGTGACCTGCGGGTTTTATAACCAAGAAGTTGTCTGCGTTTTATTTCTATGTTAGAAATTAAGTTAAGCTTACATTAGACTAAGAATGTAAATAGTTATTGAAGGTTATTCTTTCCACAGAGGACATGGCATTTAATCCCTTAAGGCCTGATCCTGACCAAGGCCTGACAAAAAGATTGTACATCTGGGACATCCGCCAGATGTTTGTGTAAAATCGATAAGGCCGAGATTTGACCCTTTAGGGAACTTGTCGATAAACCTTTCTCCAAACCCTCTTGGACAAAAGACAACATTCTAGGAATCCTAACTCTACTCAATGAATAGCCCTTGAATTCACACCAAGAGAGATATTTATGCCATATCTTAAGGTAAATCTTTCTAGTTAGGCTTACGAACCTGAATCATGGTCAGAAAACCGCCGCTTGGACAAAATTAAGTGTTCAATCTCCAAGCAGTCAGCTTCAGATAAACTAGATTTGGGTGAAGGAAGGGCTCTTGAATTAGGTCCTTCCTCAACGGAAGTCTCCAAGGTGGCAGAGATGACATGTCCACCAGATATGCATACCAAATCCTGCGAGGACAAGCCGGAGCAATGAGAATCATCGACACCCTCTCTGGCTTGATTCAAGCAATGACCCAAGGAAGAAGCGCAAACGGAGAAAATCTGTATGCTGGACTGAAGGTCCAAGGAACTGGCAGAGCATCTATCAGTTCCGCCTGGGGGTCCCTGGAACTCGACCCGTATCTTGGGAGCTTGGCATTCTGTCGAGATGCCATGAGATCTAATTCTGGCTGACCACACTTGAGGATCAGGCTGGAGAACACTTCCGGATGGAGATCCCACTCCCCCGGATGAAAGGTCTGCCTGCTCAGAAAGTCCGCCTCCCAGTTGTCCACCCCTGGTATGTGGATTGCTGACAGGTAGCAAGAATAGGCCTCTGCCCACTGAATTATCTTGGTTACCTCCGTCACCGCTAAGGAACTCCTCGTTCCTCCCCGATGATTGATGTAAGCCACTGAAGTTATGTTGTCCGACTGGAACCTGATAAACTGGACCGAGGCTAACTGAGGCATTGAAAATCGCTCTCCATTCGAGGATGTTTATAGGAAGAACAGACTCTGAGTCCAAACTCCCTGAGCCTTTAGGGAGCCCCAGACAGCTCCCCACCCGAGAAGGCTTGCGTCTGTTGTCACAATCACCCAAGACTATGCGAAAGCAGGTTCCCTGGGAGAGATGATCCAGAGACAACCACCATTAAAGAGAGTCCCTTGTCTCCTGCTCCAGAGTTATTCGAGGAGACAAGTCTGCATAATCTCCGTTCCATTGCCTGAGCATGTTTAACTGCAGAGGTGTGAGGTGGAACCGAGCAAACTGGATGATGTCCATTGCCGCCACCATCAGCCCGATTACTTCCATGCACTGGGCCACTGACGGCCGAGGAGTGGACTGAAGGACTAGACAAGTATCGATAAACTTTGATTTCCTGACTTCTGTCAGAAAAATCTTCATAGATAGGAAATCTATTATGGCTCCCAAGAAAGTTACCCTTGTATTTGGGACTAAGGAACTCTTTTCCAAATTTACCTTCCACCTGTGAGTTCTCAGAAAAGTCGATATGGGATCTTTCAAAAGAAACAATCAGTAACACTAAGGGTGTGTTACTACTAGGGGGCGCACATTCGTATAAATAAGAACATAATATAATCAAATTTTTAACATTTTATTGTAGGCTCAGGTTGTGGACTCTTCCCATATTAGGCAGTCACCTTCTAAACACAACAACTATGCTATACATGTGGGCTGTATTAGCCTAGCCCTGATTGGCTTTTTGGTTATTCCTTAACAATTGATGATAGGTCCTCAGTGGCCCTGTGACTTATAAGGAAGTAAACCACGTGTCAGGAAGTAAATCACTTTTAGGATCAGACAAACTTAGAGCAAATCGTACATTGCCGATCTGAATGAATAAAAGGTATTTTTAAAAACATCATATGTCAAAAGTCATTATTAGAGGCAATAATGGAAACAAGATTATTATAATGCACACATTGCTAAATATCTTTCTATTTATATACATATCTGTAATTAAGCATAAAGAGCATAGAATGCACATAGGTTCAGTTTTGACAAATATATTGTATTTTAACACTTTATTTTGACTTTTGTTTTTAAAGTTTTAATACAGAGGTAATGTGGGTCATGTTTCAGTAATTATATTTTAAAGGAATATATATGTCAATGATAAGACCTTGTTCACAAGATTGGATAGACTCATTATGTTAACCCTTATGTGTGTGTGTGTGTGTATGTATATGTATATATATATATATATATATATATATATATATATATATATATATATATATATATATATATATATATATACATATATATATACATATACATACACACACATATACATATACACACATACTCATGATAAGTTTTTAAAATGTTTTTAGATGTTTAGAGATTGTCATTCTATTTTGTTTATTATGTCAGTGGTTATATTGAGACCAATTAGGTCTTAGTACACCTGCTTGGGTGTGTCAGGTGTTAATGAACTGGGACTGGTCATATGTTTTTATTTAAGCCAGTACTCTCATTGTATCATTAGAAGCCTGATGAAACAGACAGCAGTCTGAGAAACGCGTTGCTTGTTCTTTTAATATCTAGTGTCATAAGACACTGAGATTTTAATTTTATTAATAAAAACACAATTTATGCTTAAATTTATTCCTCTTGTGGTGTATCCAGTCTACGGATCATCCATTACTTGTGGGATATTCTCATTCCCAACAGGAAGTTGCAAGAGGACACCCACAGCAGAGCTGTTATATAGCTCCTCCCCTAACTGCCATATCCAGTCATTCGACCGAAAACACGCAGAGAAAGGAGAAACCATAGGGTGCAGTGGTTACTGTAGTTTAAATGAAAAAATTACCTGCCTTAAAATGACAGGGCGGGCCGTGGACTGGATACACCACAAGAGAAATAAATTTATCAGGTAAGCATAAATTGTGTTTTCTCTTGTAAGGTGTATCCATTACTTGTGGGATACCAATACCAAAGCTAAAGTACACGGATGAAGGGAGGGACAAGGCAGGTACTTAAACGGAAGGTACCACACTGCCTGTAAAACCTTTCTCCCAAAAATAGCCTCCGAAGAAGCAAAAGTATCAAATTTGTAGAATTTTGAAAAAGTATGAAGCGAAGACCAAGTCGCCGCCTTGCAAATCTGTTCAACAGAAGCCTCATTTTTAAAGGCCCAAGTGGAAGCCACAGCTCTAGTAGAATGAGCTGTAATCCTTTCAGGAGGCTGCTGGCCAGCAGTCTCATAGGCTAAGCGGATTATGCTTCTTAGCCAAAAAGAAAGAGGTTGCCGAAGCCTTTTGACCTCTCCTCTGTCCAGAGTAGACAACAAACAAAGCAGATGTTTGACGAAAATCTTTAGTAGCTTGTAAGTAAAACTTTAAAGCACCAACCACGTCCAGATTGTGTAATAGACGTTCCTTTTTTGAAGAAGGATTAGGACACAAGGATGGAACAACAATCTCTTGATTGATATTCTTGTTAGATACCACCTTAGGTAAAAACCCAGGTTTGGTACGCAGGACTACCTTATCTGTATGGAAGATCAGATAAGGAGAATCACATTGTAAAGCAGATAACTCGGAGACTCTACGAGCCGAGGAAATGGCTACCAAAAACAGAACTTTCCAAGATAAAAGTTTGATATCTATGGAATGAAGAGGTTCAAACGGAACTCCTTGAAGAACCTTAAGAACCAAATTTAAGCTCCATGGGGGAGCAACAGGTTTAAACACAGGCTTGATTCTAACCAAAGCCTGACAAAATGCCTGAACGTCTGGAACCTCTGCCAGACGCTTGTGCAAAAGAATAGACAGAGCAGAAATCTGTCCTTTTAAGGAACTAGCAGACAATCCTTTTTCCAAACCATCTTGGAGAAAAGATAATATCCTGGGAATCCTAACCCTTGGATTCACACCAATAAAGATATGTACGCCATATTTTATGGTAAATTTTCCTGGTGACAGGCTTTCGTGCCTGTATTAAGGTATCAATGACTGACTCGGAGAAGCCACGCTTTGATAAAATCAAGCGTTCAATCTCCAGGCAGTCAGTCTCAGAGAAATTAGATTTGGATGGTTGAAAGGACCCTAAAGTAGAAGGTCCTGTCTCAGAGGCATAGACCATGGTGGAAAGGATGACATGTCCACCAGATCTGCATACCAGGTCCTGCGTGGCCAAGCATGCGCTATCAAAATCACTGATGCTCTCTCCTGCTTGACCTTGGCAATCAGTCGAGGGAGCAGAGGAAACGGTGGAAACACATAAGCCAGGTTGAAAGACCAGGGCGCTGCTAGAGCATCTATTAGTGTCGCCTTGGGATTCCTGGACCTGGATCTGTAACAAGGAAGCTTGGCCTTCTAGCGAGACGCCATGAGATCCAGTTCTGGTTTGCCCCAACGATGAATCAATTGTGCAAACACCTCCGGATGGAGTTCCCACTCTCCCGGATGAAAAGTCTGACGACTTAAAAAATCCGCCTCCCAGTTCTCTACACCTGGGATATGGATAGCTGATAGGTGGCAAGAGTGAATCTCTGCCCAGGGAATTATCTTTGAGACTTCTAACATCGCTAGGGAACTTCTTGTTCCCCCTTGATGGTTGATGTAAGCCACAGTTGTGATGTTGTCCGACTGAAATCTGATGTACCTCAGAGTTGCTAACTGAGGCCAAGCCTGAAGAGCATTGAATATCGCTCTTCCAGAATATTTATTGGAAGGAGCGTCTCCTCCTGAGTCCACGATCCCTGAGCCTTCAGGGAGTTCCAGACTGCACCCCAACCTAGAAGGCTGGCATCGGTTACAATTGTCCAATCTGGCCTTTGAAAGGTCATACCTTTGGACAGATGGACCCGAGATAGCCACCAGAGAAGAGAATCCCTGGTCTCTTGATCCAGATTTAGTAGAGGGGACAAATCTGTGTAATCCCCGTTCCACTGACTGAGCATGCATAGTTGCAGCGGTCTGAGATGTAGGCGTGCAAACGGCACTATGTCCATTGCCGCTACCATTAAGCCGATTACTTCCATGCACTGAGCCACCGAAGGGCGCGGAATGGAATGAAGAACACGGCGGGAATTTAGAAGCTTTGATAACCTGGACTCCGTCAGGTAAATTTTCATTTCTACAGAATCTATCAGAGTCCCTAGGAAGGAAACTTGTGAGTGGGGATAGAGAACTCTTTTCCTCGTTCACTTTCCACCCATGCGATCTCAGAAATGCCAGTACTACGTCCGTATGAGACTTGGCAATTTGGAAGTTTGAAGCCTGAATCAGGATGTCGTCTAAATAAGGGGCCACTGCTATGCCCCGTGGCCTTAGGACCGCCAGAAGCGACCCTAGAACCTTCATAAAGATTCTTGGAGCTGTAGCTAATCCAAAGGGAAGAGCTACAAACTGGTAATGCCTATCTAGAAAGGCAAACCTGAGAAACCGATGATGATCTTTGATATCGGAATGTGAAGATAAGCATCCTTTAAATCCACTGTAGTCATATATTGACCCTCCTGGATCATAGGTAGGATGGTACGAATAGTTTCCATCTTGAATGATGGAACTCTGAGGAATTTGTTTAAGATCTTTAGATCCAAAATTGGTCTGAAGGTTCCCTCTTTTTTGGGAACCACAAACAGATTTGAGTAAAAACCCTGTCCCTGTTCCTCCTTTGGAACTGGATGGATCACTCCCATAACTAGGAGGTCTCGTACACAGTGTAAGAATGCCTCACTCTATCTGGTTTGCAGATAATTGTGAAATCTCCCTTTTGGGGGGGAAGCTTTGAAGTCCAGATGATATCCCTGGGATATAATTTCCAACACCCAGGGATCCTGGACATCTCTTGTCCACGCCTGGGCGAAGAGCGAAAGTCTGCCCCCTACTAGATCTGTTACCGGATAGGGGGCCGTTCCTTCATGCTGTCTTAGAGGCAGCAGCAGGCTTTTTGGCCTGCTTACCTTTGTCCCAGGTCTGGTTTGGTCTCCAGACCGTCTTGGACTGAGCAAAAGTTCCCTCTTGTTTGCATTAGAGGAAGTTGATGCCGCACTTGCCTTGAAGTTTCGAAAGGCACGAAAATTAGACTGTTTGGCCCTTGATTTGGACCTGTCCTGAGGAAGGGCATGACCTTTTCCTCCAGTGATATCAGCAATAATCTCCTTCAAACCAGGCCCGAATAGGGTCTGCCCCTTGAAGGGAATGTTAAGCAGCTTAGATTTTGAAGTCACGTCAGCTGACCATGATTTAAGCCATAGCGCCCTGCGCGCCTGTATAGCAAAACCAGAATTCTTAGCCGTTAGTTTAGTCAAATGAACAATGGCATCAGAAAACAAAGGAATTGGCTAGCTTAAGTGCTCTAAGCTTGCCAAGTATGTCATCCAATGAAGTCGCTACCTGTAAAGCCTCTTCCAGAGACTCAAACCAGAACGCCGCCGCAGCAGCAGTGACAGGAGCAATGCATGCAAGGGGCTGTAGGATAAAACTTTATTGAATAAACATTTTCTTAAGGTAACCTAATTTTTTTATCCATTGGATCTAAAAAAGCACAACTGTCTTCGACAGGGATAGTAGTACGCTTTGCTAAAGTAGAAACTGCTCCCTCCACCTTAGGAACTGTCTGTCATAAGTCCCGTGTGGTGGCGTCTATTGGAAAAATTTTTCTAAAAATAGGAGGGGAAGAGAACGTCACACCTGGTCTATCCCATTCCTTATTAATAATTTCTGTAAACCTTTTAGGTATTGGAAAAACATCAGTACACACCGGCACTGCATAGTATTTATCCAGTCTACACAATTTCTCTGGCACTGCAATTGTATCACAGTCATTCAGAGCAGCTAAAACCTCCCTGAGAATCACGCGGAGGTGTTCAAGCTTAAATTTAAATGTAGAAATATCAGAATCAGGTTGCATCATCTTTCCTGAGTCAGAAACATCACCCACAGACTGAAGCTCTCCTTCCTCAGCTTCTGCATATTGTGAGTCAGTATCAGACATGGTTCTTAAAGCGTCAGTATGCTCTGCATTTCGTCTAACCCCAGAGTTATCTCGTTTACCTCTAAATTCAGGTAGCCTGGCTAATACCGCTGACAGTGTATTATCCATGACTGCCGCCATGTCTTGTAAAGTAATCGCTATGGGCACCCTAGATGTACTTGGCGCCATTTGAGCGTGAGTCCCTTGAGCGTGAGTCAAAGGATCTGACACGTGGGGAGAGTTAGTCGGCATAACTTCCCCCTCGTCAGATTCCTCTGGTGATAAAAAATTTTTAAAGACAGAATATGATCTTTATTGCTTAAAGTGAAATTAGTACATTTGGTACACATTCTAAGAGGGGGTTCCACCATGGCTTTTAAACATAATGAACAAGAAGTTTCCTCTATGTCAGACATGTTTGTACAGACTAGCAATGAGACTAGCAAGCTTGGAAAACACTTTAAATCAAGTTAACAAGCAAATATAAAAAACGGTACTGTGCCTTTAAGAGAAACAAATTGTCAAAATTTGAAAAACAGTGAGAAAAGGCAGTAAATCTAACGAAATTTTTACAGTGTATGTAATAAGTTAACAGAGCATTGCAAATGGATGATTAACCCCTTAATTCAAAAAACGGATCAAAAAAACGATAGACGTTTTTTAACAGACACAACAAACTGCCACAGCCTGCTGTGGCCCTACCTTCCCCAATAAACTACTTTGGAAAGCCTTTGAGCCCTTTAGAGATGTCCTATAGCATACAGGGGACTCCTGAGGGAAGCTGGATGTCACAGTTTGTAATTTTAACTGCACCAACTGTAACTTTTATACTACAACAGTGAAAAGCCTCAGGAAACTGTTTCTAGGCAAAATTTAAGCCAGCCATGTGGAAAAAACTAGGCCCCAATAAAGTTTGATCACCAAAGCATATATAAAAACGATTAAACATGCCAGCAAACGTTTTATATTGCAATTTTATAAGGGTATTACCCCTGAGAGTAAGCATGATACCAGTCGCTATTAAATCACTGTATTCAGGCTTAACTTACATTAATCCGGTATCAGCAGCATTTTCTAGCATTTTCCATTTCTAGAAAAAATTGTAACTGCACATAACTCATAGCAGAGTAACCTGCACGCCATTCTCCCGCTGAAGTTACCTCTCTTCTCAGACATATTTGAGAACAGCAATGGATCTTAGTTACAACCTGCTAAGATCATAGAAAACTCAGGCAGATTCTTCTTCTATTTACTGCCTGGGATAGAATAGTACAACTCCGGTACCATTTAAAATAACAAACTTTTGATTGAAGATAAAAAACTAACTATATTTCACCACTCTCTCTTACTACCTCCATGCGTGTTGAGAGTTGCAAGAGAATGACTGGATATGGCAGTTAGGGGAGGAGCTATATAACAGCTCTGCTGTGGGTGTCCTCTTGCAACTTCCTGTTGGGAATGAGAATATCCCACAAGTAATGGATGATCCGTGGACTGGATACACCTTACAAGAGAAATTTGGTTTTATTTAAACCTCTTTGTGAGAGTCTGAGCTCTATCAGTCCAGCAAGACGTTGGAGAAACCAGTTTCCTTGCAGTGTCAGTGAGCTGGGAAACTGTGAGATCCCAGTCTGTTTGATTTAGCACAATCGGGTGCTGCTCCACTTGTGAGTACCTTTTTGATAACCTAACAAATCTCTTTCACCAACTGTATTACACTAGGACGCTCCTTTGTCTTTTTGTGATTTTTTCACAGAGAAAACTTGCGGTATGGGATCTTGCTTGTTGAAAAGATGGCGCCTGAACTAGAATATTGTCCGTGGCCGAAGTACCGCCAGCAGAGACCCCAGAACCTTTGTGAAGATTCTGGGAGCCGTGGCCAGACCGAAAGGAAGAGCCGCGAACTGGAAGTGTTTGTCATGGAAGGCAAACCTTAGGAACTCGTGATGATCCGTGAATAGGAACATTTAGATACGCGTCCTTTAAATCCACTGTTGTCATAAATTGACCCTCCTGGATTAATGGAACAAATAGTTTCCATCTTGAAGGATGGAACTCTGAGAAATTTGTTTAGACTCTTGAGGTCTAAATTTGGTCTGAAGGTTCCCTCCTTTTTGGGAACCACGAACAGATTGGAATAAAAACTGACCCTGTTCCTGTACTGGAACGGGAACAATCACTCCCAGGGCGGAGAGGTCTCCTACACCATGTAAGAATGCCTCTCTTTGTCTGGTCTGCAGATAATCTTGAAAGTAGAAACCTGCCTCTGGGAAGAAAACTTTTGAACTCCAATTTGTATCCCTGAGACACTATTTCTATTGCCCAGGGATCCTGAACGAAGGAAAGTCTGCCACCTACCAGATCCAGTCCTGGATCAGGGGCATTCCCTTCATGCTGTCTTGGATTCAATAGCAAGCTTCTTGGATTGTTTATCCTTGTTCCAAGACTGGTTGGGTCTCCATGTAGGCTTAGATTGTTCCTGCTTAGAGGAGGAAGAGGAAGAATTTCCCTTGAAATTTCAAAAGGAACAAAAATTACTCTGTCGTCCCCGTTTGTTTGTTTTTCTCTTATCTTAAAGGGAGGAGATGACCCTTACCTCCCGTGATATCAGAGATAATTTACGTCAGGCCAGGTCCAAACAAGGTTTTCTCCTTGTAAGAAATCGCTAGAAGCTTAGACTTAGATGACACATCCGCAGACCAAGGCTTTAACCATAAGGCTCTGCGGGCTAGAATAGAGAAACCCGAAATCTTAGCTCCCAGTTTAATAATTTGAAGGGAAGCGTCCGTAATAAAAGCATTAGCTAGCTTCAGAGCTTTTATCCTGTCTTGGATCTCCTCCAAGGAAGTCTCAGTCCTGAGAGACTCAGACAGTGCATCAAACCAATATGCTGCCGCACTAGTGACGGTAGCAATGCATGCAGCTGGCTGCCATTGCAGACCCTGGTGAATATAAATCTTTTTAAGTAAACCCTCTAACTTCTTGTCCATAGGATCTTTGAAAACACAACTATCCTCTATGGGAATAGTAGTTCTCTTGGCTAAGGTGGAAACAGCCCCTTCCACCTTAGGAACTGTTTGCAAAGCCTCCTTGAAAGAGTCAGCTATGGGAAACATCTTCTTAAAGATAGGAGAGGGAGAAAAGGGAATGCCTGGTCTCTCCCACTCCTTACATTACTATTCTGTTAGTTAAAGTGAAGGTAAAGTTTCTTCCGTTTCAAGACATAAATGCATTATTTACTGCTAACATAAGTTAATCGTTAAGTTTTTTTTAAAAAATATTTTCTTTTATAGCTTTTTATCAATATATAAAACACCCACCGTTATGATGCCTGACTCCTCCCAACTACTATTTCCTGCTTTCCTTGTCTGACGTATAGATATACGTCTGTATAAGCGCATTCACGAGGCTCAGTGAAACTGCGCATGCGTCAATTGGCGATTTGCCGATTGGACAAATTGTGCAAACTCTTTCTAATAAATATTACCCATAACACCGTGATATAAGGGGCGAGTTGCTCACATAAACATACAATTAGTAAGCTGCACCACTCAACATTTGGGCCACCAGAAGTTGCAGCTTCTAAATTAGTGTGTTGTCCGTATTAGAGGCGGCTGTAAGAAGTTGAACTCTCGCATCTAAATGGAGCACGCATGCGCGAAACAGGAGTGCGCGTGTACTCAGAAATGAATAAATTAAGAGTAGCGCATGCGCATATCATCAAGTCGGCATATGACGTCAAGTGACGGCCGGCTAAAGGCCAGAATTTCAAGTGGCTGATAAAAAAACGTATTCAAGAGAAAAAAAAAAACAAAGGTTGATTTTGCGGAGTTGAAAACAGTGAGTTAAAACGGCTATAACTTTTTTTCCAATAATTTTTTAAATAAATCATGAATGAAAGTCCTATTAATTTTGATCTAAGATTAATATTTGAGATAGACATCAAGGTAACTTTACCTTCACTTTAAGGAAACTAAAAAAAAAAGGATACTATGTAAGCACTCAAAAAACAGAATTTATGCTTACCTGATAAATTACTTTCTCCAACGGTGTGTCCGGTCCACGGCGTCATCCTTACTTGTGGGATATTCTCTTCCCCAACAGGAAATGGCAAAGAGCCCAGCAAAGCTGGTCACATGATCCCCCCTAGGCTCCGCCTTCCCCAGTCATTCGACCGACGTAAAGGAGGAATATGCATAGGAGAAATCATATGATACCGTGGTGACTGTAGTTAGAGAAAATAAATCATCAGACCTGATTAAAAACCAGGGCGGGCCGTGGACCGGACACACCGTTGGAGAAAGTAATTTATCAGGTAAGCATAAATTCTGTTTTCTCCAACATAGGTGTGTCCGGTCCACGGCGTCATCCTTACTTGTGGGAACCAATACCAAAGCTTTAGGACACGGATGATGGGAGGGAACAAATCAGGTCGCCTAGATGGAAGGCACCACGGCTTGCAAAACCTTTCTCCCAAAAATAGCCTCAGATGAAGCAAAAGTATCAAATTTGTAGAATTTGGTAAAAGTGTGCAGTGAAGACCAAGTCGCTGCCTTACATATCTGATCAACAGAAGCCTCGTTCTTGAAGGCCCATGTGGAAGCCACAGCCCTAGTGGAGTGAGCTGTGATTCTTTCAGGAGGCTGCCGTCCGGCAGTCTCATAAGCCAATCGGATAATGCTTTTAAGCCAGAAAGAGAGAGAGGTAGAAGTTGCTTTTTGACCTCTCCTTTTACCAGAATAAACAACAAACAAAGAAGATGTTTGTCTGAAATCCTTAGTAGCTGCTAAGTAAAACTTGAGAGCACGAACTACATCCAAGTTGTGCAATAAACGTTCCTTCTTTGAAACTGGATTAGGACACAAAGAAGGCACAACTATCTCCTGGTTAATATTTTTGTTAGAAACAACTTTCGGAAGAAAACCAGGTTTAGTACGCAAAACCACCTTATCTGCATGGAACACCAGATATGGAGGAGAACACTGCAGAGCAGATAACTCTGAAACTCTTCTTGCAGAAGAAATTGCAACCAAAAACAAAACTTTCCAAGATAATAACTTTATATCAACGGAATGTAGGGGTTCAAACGGAATCCCCTGAAGAACTGAAAGAACTAGATTAAGACTCCAGGGAGGAGTCAAATTTTTGTAAACAGGCTTGATTCTAACCAGAGCCTGAACAAAAGCTTGAACGTCTGGCACAGCCGCCAGCTTTTTGTGAAGTAAAACAGATAAAGCAGAAATCTGTCCCTTCAAAGAACTTGCAGATAATCCTTTCTCCAAACCTTCTTGAAGAAAAGATAGAATCCTAGGAATTTTTATCTTGTTCCATGGGAATCCTTTAGATTCACACCAACAGATATATCTTTTCCATATTTTATGGTAGATTTTTCTAGTTACAGGCTTTCTAGCCTGAACAAGAGTATCAATGACAGAATCTGAGAACCCTCGCTTTGATAAAATCAAGCGTTCAATCTCCAAGCAGTCAGTTGGAGTGAGGCCAGATTCGGATGTTCGAAGGGACCTTGAACCAGAAGGTCCTGTCTCAGAGGTAGCTTCCATGGTGGAGCCGATGACATATTCACCAGGTCTGCATACCAAGTCCTGCGTGGCCACGCAGGAGCTATCAAGATCACCAATACCCTCTCCTGTTTGATCCTGGCTACCAGCCTGGGAATGAGAGGAAACGGTGGGAACACATAAGCTAGGTTGAAAGTCCAAGGTGCTACTAGTGTATCCACTAGAGCCGCCTTGGGATCCCTGGATCTGGACCCGTAGTAAGGAACCTTGAAGTTCTGGCGAGACGCCATCAGATCCATGTCTGGGATGCCCCATAATTGAGTTATTTGGGCAAAGATTTCCGGATGGAGTTCCCACTCCCCCGGATGAAATGTCTGACGACTCAGAAAATCCGCTTCCCAATTTTCCACTCCTGGGATGTGGATTGCAGACAAGTGGCAGGAGTGAGTCTCCGCCCATTGAATTATTTTGGTCACTTCTTCCATCGCCAGGGAACTCCTTGTTCCCCCCTGATGGTTGATATACGCAACAGTCGTCATGTTGTCTGATTGAAACCTTATGAATTTGGCCTTTGCTAGCTGAGGCCAAGCCTTGAGAGCATTGAATATCGCTCTCAGTTCCAGAATGTTTATCGGTAGAAGAGATTCTTCCCGAGACCAAAGACCCTGAGCTTTCAGGGGTTCCCAGACCGCGCCCCAGCCCACCAGACTGGCGTCGGTCGTGACAATGACCCACTCTGGTCTGCGGAAGCTCATCCCTTGTGACAGGTTGTCCAGGGTCAGCCACCAACGGAGTGAATCTCTGGTCCTCTGATCTACTTGTATCGTTGGAGACAAGTCTGTATAATCCCCATTCCACTGTCTGAGCATGCACAGTTGTAATGGTCTTAGATGAATTCGCGCAAAAGGAACTATGTCCATTGCCGCAACCATCAAACCTATTACTTCCATGCACTGCGCTATGGAAGGAAGAAGAACAGAATGAAGTACTTGACAAGAGTTTAGAAGTTTTGATTTTCTGGCTTCTGTCAGAAAAATCTTCATTTCTAAGGAGTCTATTATTGTTCCCAAGAAGGGGACTCTTGTTGACGGAGATAGAGAACTTTTCTCTACGTTCACTTTCCAACCGTGAGATCTGAGAAAGGCTAGGACAATGTCCGTATGAGCCTTTGCTTGTGGCAGGGACGACGCTTGAATCAGAATGTCGTCCAAGTAAGGTACTACTGCAATGCCCCCTCGGTCTTAGCACCGCTAGAAGGGACCCTAGTACCTTTGTGAAAATTCTTGGGGCAGTGGCTAATCCGAATGGAAGTGCCACAAACTGGTAATGTTTGTCCAGAAAGGCGAACCTTAGGAACTGATGATGTTCCTTGTGGATAGGAATATGTAGATACGCATCCTTTAAATCCACCGTGGTCATGAATTGACCTTCCTGGATGGTAGGAAGAATTGTTCGAATGGTTTCCATTTTGAACGATGGAACCCTGAGAAATTTGTTTAAGATCTTGAGATCCAAGATTGGTCTGAATGTTCCCTCTTTTTTGGGAACTATGAACAGATTGGAGTAGAATCCCATCCCTTGTTCTTTTAATGGAACAGGATGAATCACTCCCATTTTTAACAGGTCTTCTACACAATGTAAGAATGCCTGTTTTTTTATGTGGTCTGAAGACAATTGAGACCTGTGGAACCTTCCCCTTGGGGGTAGCTCCTTGAATTCCAGAAGATAACCTTGGGAGACTATTTCTAGGGCCCAAGGATCCAGAACATCTCTTGCCCATGCCTGAGCGAAGAGAGAAAGTCTGCCCCCCACCAGATCCGGGTCCCGGATCGGGGGCCAACATCTCATGCTGTCTTTGTAGCAGTAGCAGGTTTCTTGGCCTGCTTACCTTTGTTCCAGCCTTGCATTGGCCTCCAGGCTGGCTTGGCTTGAGACGTATTACCCTCTTGCTTAGAGGGTGTAGAACTTGAGGCTGGTCCGTTTCTACGAAAGGGACGAAAATTAGGCTTATTTTTAGCCTTGAAAGACCTATCCTGAGGAAGGGCATGGCCCTTTCCCCCAGTGATATCTGAAATAATCTCTTTCAAGTCAGGGCCAAACAGCGTTTTCCCCTTGAAATGAATATTAAGCAATTTGTTCTTGGATGACGCATCCGCTGACCAAGACTTTAGCCAAAGCGCTCTGCGCGCCACAATAGCAAACCCTGAATTTTTCGCCGCTAATCTAGCTAATTGCAGGGTAGCGTCTAGAGTAAAAGAATTAGCCAATTTAAGAGCACGAATTCTGTCCATAATCTCCTCATAAGAGGTATCTTTATCTAGCGACTTTTCTAGTTCATCAAACCAGAAACACGCTGCTGTAGTAACAGGAACAATGCATGAAATTGGCTGTAGAAGGTAACCTTGCTGAACAAACATCTTTTTAAGCAAACCTAACTTTTTATCCATAGGATCTTTGAAAGCACAACTATCTTCTATAGGGATAGTAGTGCGTTTGTTTAAAGTAGAGACCGCCCCCTCGACCTTAGGGACTGTCTGCCACAAGTCCTTTCTGGGGTCGACTATAGGAAACAATTTCTTAAATATAGGGGGAGGGACAAAAGGTATGCCGGGCCTTTCCCATTCTTTGTTTACAATATCCGCCACCCGCTTGGGTATAGGAAAAGCTTCGGGGGGCACCGGGACCTCTAGGAACTTGTCCATCTTACATAATTTCTCTGGAATTACCAAATTGTCACAATCATCCAGAGTAGATAACACCTCCTTAAGCAGAGCGCGGAGATGTTCCAATTTAAATTTGAACGTAATAACATCAGGTTCAGCTTGTTGAGAAATTTTTCCTGAATCTGAAATTTCTCCCTCAGACAAAACCTCCCTAGCCCCTTCAGACTGGTGTAAGGGCATGTCAGAACCATTATCGTCGGCGCCCTCATGCTCTTCAGTATCTAAAACAGAGCAGTCGCGCTTTCGCTGATAAGTGGGCATTTTGGCTAAAATGTTTTTAATAGAATTATCCATTACAGCCGTTAATTGTTGCATAGTAAGAAGAATTGGCGCACTAGATGTACTAGGGGCCTCTTGTGTGGGCAAGACTGGTGTAGACACATAAGGGGATGATGCAGTACCATGCTTACTCCCCTCACTAGAGGAATCATCTTGGGCATCATTTTCACTATCACATGCATCACATCTATTTAAATGAGAAGGAACTTTGGCTTCCTGACATACAGAACATAGTCTATCTGATGGTACAGACATGTTAAACAGGCATAAACTTGATAACAAAGTACAAAAAACGTTTTAAAATAAAACCGTTACTGTCACTTTAAATTTTAAACTGAACACACTTTATTACTGAATATGCGAAAAAGTATGAAGGAATTGTCCAAAATTCATCAAAATTTCACCACAGTGTCTTAAAGCCTTAAAAGTATTGCACACCAAATTTGAAAGTCTTAACTCTTAAAATAACGGAACCGGAGCCGTTTTTACATTTAACCCCTATACAGTCCCTGGTATCTGCTTTGCTGAGACCCAACCAAGCCCAGAGGGGAATACGATACCAAATGACGCCTTCAGCACGCTTTTTCAGTGTATCAGAGCTCCTCACACATGCATCTGCATGCTTTGCTTCCCAAAAAACAACTGCGCATTAGTGGCGCGAAACTGAGGCTCTGCCTATGACTAGAGAAGGCCCCCAGTGAAAAAGGTGTCCAATACAGTGCCTGCCGTTTTTATTATCAAAATTCCCAAGATAAAAACAACTCCTCAAAGTAACAAACCATTAAACATGTTTATAAAACAAACGTTTAAGCCCAGAAAAATGTCTACCAGTCTTTAAAGCCCTTGTGAAGCCCTTTATAACTTGTTATTAAAATGGCTTACCGGATCCCATAGGGAAAATGACAGCTTCCAGCAATACCAAGTCTTGTTAGAAATGTGTCATACTTCAAGCAGCAAAAGTCTGCACACTGTTCCCCCCAACTGAAGTTACTTCATCTCAACAGTCCTGTGTGGAAACAGCCATCGATTTTAGTAACGGTTGCTAAAATCATCTTCCTCTTACAAACAGAAATCTTCATCTCCTTTCTGTTTCAGAGTAAATAGTACATACCAGCACTATTTTAAAATAACAAACTCTTGATTGAAGAATAAAACTACATTTAAACACCAAAAAACTCTAAGCCATCTCCGTGGAGATGTTGCCTGTACAACGGCAAAGAGAATGACTGGGGAAGGCGGAGCCTAGGGGGGATCATGTGACCAGCTTTGCTGGGCTCTTTGCCATTTCCTGTTGGGGAAGAGAATATCCCACAAGTAAGGATGACGCCGTGGACCGGACACACCTATGTTGGAGAAAAGCATAATTTATGCTTACCTGATAAATTTATTTCTCTTGTAGTGTAGTCAGTCCACGGGTCATCCATTACTTATGGAATATATCTCTTCCCAACAGGAAGCTGCAAGAGGATCACCCAAGCAGAGCTGCCATATAGCTCCTCCCCTCACATGTCATATTCAGTCATTCGACCAAAACCAGACGAGAAAGGAGAAACCATAGGGTGCAGTGGTGACTGGAGTTTAATTAAAATTTAGGTCTGCCTTAAAGACAGGGCGGGCCGTGGACTGACTACACTACAAGAGAAATAAATTTATCAGGTAAGCATAAATTATGTTTTCTCTTGTTAAGTGTAGTCAGTCCACGGGTCATCCATTACTTATGGAATACCAATACCAAAGCTAAAGTACACGGATGAAGGGAGGGACAAGGCAGGAACATTAAACAGAAGGAACCACTGCCTGAAGTACCTTTCTCCCAAAAATAGCCTCCGAAGAAGCAAAAGTGTCAAATTTGTAAAATTTGAAAAAGTGTGAAGTGAAGACCAAGTTGCAGCCTTGCAAATCTGTTCAACAGAGGCCTCATTTTTAAAGGCCCAGGTGGAAGCCACAGCTCTAGTAGAATGAGCTGTAATCCTTTCAGGAGGCTGCTGTCCAGCAGTCTCATAGGCTAAACGTATTATGCTACGAAGCCAAAAAGAGAGCGAGGTAGCCGAAGCCTTTTGACCTCTTCTCTGTCCAGACTAAACGACAAACAGGGAAGAAGTTTGACGAAAATCTTTAGTTGCCTGCAAATAGAACTTCAGGGCACGGACTACGTCCAGATTATGCAAAAGTCGTTCCTTCTTTGAAGAAGGGTTAGGACACAGTGATGGAACAACAATCTCTTGATTGATATTCCTGTTAGTAACTACCTTAGGTAAGAACCCAGGTTTAGTACGCAGAACTACCTTGTCTGAATGAAAAATCAGATAAGGAGAATCACAATGTAAGGCAGATAACTCAGACTCTTCGAGCCGAGGAAATAGCCATCAAAAACAGAACCTTCCAGGATAACAGCTTGATATCAATGGAATGAAGGGGTTCAAATGGAACGCCTTGAAGAACGTTAAGAACTAAGTTTAAGCTCCACGGCGGAGCAACGGTCTTAAACACAGGCTTAATCCTAGCTAAAGCCTGACAAAAAGCCTGAACGTCTGGAACTTCAGCCAGACGTTTGTGTAGAAGAATAGACAGAGCAGAAATCTGTCCCTTTAACGAACTAGCAGATAAGCCCTTTTCTAAACCGTCTTGTAGAAAGGACAATATCCTAGGAATCCTAACCTTACTCCATGAGTAACTCTTGGATTCGCACCAATATAAATATTTACGCCATATCTTATGGTAAATTTTTCTGGTAACAGGCTTCCTAGCCTGTATTAAGGTATCAATAACCGACTCCGAGAAGCCACGCTTTGATAGAATCAAGCGTTCAATCTCCATGCAGTCAGCCTCAGAGAAATTAGATTTGGATGGTTGAAAGGACCCTGAATTAGAAGGTCCTGTCTCAGAGGCAGAGACCACGGTGGACAGGACGACATGTCCACTAGGTCTGCATACCAGGTCCTGCGTGGCCACGCAGGCGCTATCAGAATCACCGAAGCTCTCTCCTGTTTGATCTTGGCAATCAAACGAGGAAGCATCGGAAATGGTGGAAACACATAAGCCATGTTGAAGACCCAAGGGGCTGTCAGAGCATCTATCAGCACCGCTCCCGGGTCCCTGGACCTGGATCCGTAACAAGGAAGCTTGGCGTTCTGGCGAGACGCCATGAGATCCAGATCTTGTTTGCCCCAACGATGAATCAGTTGAGCAAAGACCTCCGGAGTAAGTTCCCACTCCCCCGGATGAAAAGTCTGGTGACTTAGAAAATCCGCCTCCCAGTTATCCACGCCTGGGATGTAAATCGCTGACAGGTGGCAAGAGTGAGACTCTGCCCAGCGAATTATCTTTGAGACTTCCAACATCGCTAGGGAACTTCTGGTTCCCCCTTGATGGTTGATGTAAGCCACAGTCGTGATGTTGTCCGACTGAAATCTGATGAACCTCAGAGTTGCTAACTGAGGCCAAGCTAGGAGAGCATTGAATATTGCTCTTAATTCCAGAATATTTATTGGGAGGAGTTTCTCCTCCTGAGTCCATAGTCCCTGAGCCTTCAGGGAGTTCCAGACAGCGCCCCAGCCTAGAAGGCTGGCGTCTGTTACAATCGTCCAATCTGGCCCTGCGAAAGGTCATCCCCTTGGACAGATGTGGCCGAGAAAGCCACCATAGAAGAGAATCTCTGGTCTCTTGATCCAGATTTAGTAGGGGGGACAAATCTGAGTAATCCCCGTTCCACTGACTTAGCATGCACAATTGAAGCGGTCTGAGATGCAGGCGCGCAAATGGTACTATGTCCATTGCCGCTACCATTAAGCCGATTACTTCCATGCACTGAGCTACTGACGGGTGTGAAATGGAATGAAGGACACGGCAAGCATTTAGAAGCTTTGATAACCTGGCCTCTGTCAGGTAAATTTTCATCTCTACAGAATCTATAAGAGTCCCTAGAAAGGGAACCCTTGTAAGTGGTAATAGAGAACTCTTTCCACGTTCACCTTCCACCCATGCGACCTCAGAAATGCCAGAACTATCTCTGTATGAGACTTGGCAGTTTGAAAACTTGACGCTTGTATCAGAATGTCGTCTAGGTACGGAGTCACCGCTATGCCTCGCGGTCTTAGTACCGCCAGAAGTGAGCCCAGAACTTTTGTAAAGATTCTTGGAGCCGTAGCTAATCCGAAGGGAAGAGCTACAAACTGGTAATGCCTGTCTAGGAAAGCAAATCTTAGGTACCGATAATGATCCTTGTGAATCGGTATGTGAAGGTAGGCATCCTTTAAGTCCACTGTGGTCATGTATTGACCCTCTTGGATCATGGGAAGGATGGTACGAATAGTTTCCATTTTGAATGATGGAACTCTTAGGAATTTGTTTAGGATTTTAAAGTCCAAGATTGGTCTGAAGGTTCCCTCTTTCTTGGGAACCACAAATAGATTTGAATAGAATCCTTGCCCGTGTTCCGTCCGCGGAACTGGGTGGATCACCCCCATTAGTAAGAGGTCTTGTACACAGCGTAGAAATGCCTCTTTCTTTATTTGGTTTGTTGATAACCTTGAAAGATGAAATCTCCCTCGTGGAGGAAAAGTTTTGAAGTCCAGTAGATATCCCTGAGATATGATCTCCAACGCCCAGGGATCCTGGACATCTCTTGCCCAAGCCTGGGCGAAGAGAGAAAGTCTGCCCCCCACTAGATCCGTTTCCGGATAGGGGGCCCGCTCTTCATGCTGTCTTAGGGGCAGCAGCAGGTTTCTTGGCTTGCTTGCCCTTGTTCCAGGACTGGTTAACTTTCCAGCCCTGCCTGTAACGAGCAACAGCTCCTTCCTGTTTTGGAGCGGAGGAAGTTGATGCTGCTCCTGCCTTGAAGTTACGAAAGGCACGAAAATTAGACTGTTTGGCCTTTGATTTGGCCCTGTCCTGAGGTAGAGCATGGCCCTTACCTCCCGTAATGTCAGCTATAATTTCTTTCAAGCCGGGCCCGAATAAGGTCTGCCCTTTGAAAGGAATATTAAGCAATTTTGATTTAGAAGTCACGTCAGCTGACCAGGATTTAAGCCATAGTGCTCTGCGCGCTTGGATGGCGAATCTGGAGTTCTTAGCCGTAAGTTTGGTTAAATGTACAACGGCATCAGAAACAAATGCGTTAGCTAGCTTAAGTGCTTTAAGCTTGTTCATAATTTCATCCAATGGAGCAGTGCGAATGGCCTCTTCCAGAGACTCAAACCAGAATGCCGCCGCCGCAGCAGTGACAGGCGCAATGCATGCAAGGGGCTGTAAGATAAAACCTTGTTGAACAAACATCTTCTTAAGATAACCCTCTAATTTCTTATCCATTGGATCTGAAAAAGCACAACTATCCTCCACCGGGATAGTGGTACGCTTAGCTAAAGTAGAAACTGCTCCCTCCACCTTAGGGACCGTCTGCCATAAGTCTTGTGTGGTGGCGTCTATAGGAAACATTTTCCTAAATATGGGAGGAGGGGAAAAAGGCACACCAGGTCTATCCCACTCCTTGCTAATAATCTCTGTAAGCCTTTTAGGTATAGGAAACACGTCAGTACACACCGGTACCGCATAGTATCTATCCAACCTACATAATTTTTCTGAATTGCAACCGTGTTACAATCATTCAGAGCCGCTAATACCTCCCCTAAGCAATATACGGAGGTTTCTCAAGCTTAAATTTAAAATTAGAAATCTCTGAATCCAGTCTCCCTGGATCAGATCCGTCACCCACAGAATGAAGCTCTCCGTCTTCATGTTCTGCAAACTGTGACGCAGTATCTGACATGGCTCTCACCTCATCCGCGCGCTCTGTCCTTAACCCAGAGGCTATCGCGCTTGCCTCTTTAATTCTGGCAATTTAGATAATACTTCTGTCATAACAGTAGCCATGTCTTGCAAAGTGATTTGTAAGGGCCTCCCTGATGTACTTGGCGCCACGAAATCACGCACCTCCTGAGCGGGAGGCGAAGGTACTGACACGTGAGTAGAGTTAGTCGGCATAACTTCCCCCTCGTTGTCTGGTGGATAATTTCTTTGCATGTAAAGATTGACTTTTATTAAAGTAACATCAATGCAATTAGTACACAAATTTCTATTGGGCTCCACATTGGCCTTTAAACATAGTGAACAAAGAGATTCATCTGAGTCAGACATGTTTAAACAGACTAGCAAGCTTGGAAATACTTTTCTAAATAAATTTACAAGCAATATAAAAAACGCTACTGTGCCTTTAAGAGGCACAAAAAGCTGTCACAGTTGAAATAACAATGAACCAAAATAGTTATAGCAACCAATTTTTCACAGTAAATGTATTAAGTTAGCAAAGGATTGCACCCACCAGCAAATGGATGATTAACCCCTTAATACCCAAAAACGGATAATAGTTTAATAATTAACGTTTTTCTCACAGTCAGGACTGCTGTGACTGATTACCTCCCTCAAAATGAATTTTGAAGACCCCTGAGCTCTCTAGAGACAATCTGGATCATGGAGGATGAAGTAGACAGATTGTGACTGAATTTTTACTGCGCAAAAAAGCGCTAAAATAGGCCCCTCCCACTCATATTACAACAGTGGGGAAGCTCAGATAACTGTTTCTATGCAGAAAACAAAGATGGCCATGTGGTAAAAATCATGCCCCAATAAGTTTTATCACCAAGTACCTCACAAAAAACGATTAACATGCCAGTAAACGTTTTAAACATACATTTTAAAAGTTATGAAGTGTTATTAATAAGCCTGCTACCAGTCGCTTTCACTGCAGTTAAGACTCATACATTATTTCAGTATTAACAGTATTTTCAGAGTCAATTCCATTCCTTAGAAAAATACATTCAGTGTACACACACTCATCAGCCTAATACCAGTCGCTATCACTGCATTTAAGGCTGAACTTACGTTACATTGGTATCAGCAGTATTTTCTCAGTCAATTCCATTCCTCAGAAAATAATTTACTGCACATACCTCATTTGCAGGGGGGGCCCTGCATGCTATTCCCCTTTTCTGAAGTTACCTCACTCCTCAGATGAGAACAGCCAGTGGATCTTAGTTACGTCTGCTAAGATCAAAGAAAACGCAGGCAGATTCTTCTTCTAATGCTGCCTGAGAACAAACAGCACACTCCTGTGCCATTTAAAATAAACTTTTGATTGAAGAAATAAACTAAGTTAAAAAAACACCACAGACCTCTCACAGCGACCTATCTTTAGTTAGGCTGCAAGAGAATGACTGAATATGACATGTGAGGGGAGGCGCTATATGGCAGCTCTGCTTGGGTGATCCTCTTGCAGCTTCCTGTTGGGAAGAGATATATTCCATAAGTAATGGATGACCCGTGGACTGACTACACTTAACAAGAGAAAGACCCCTTAATAAGTTTGGAAAAAGAATCACACAAATTAAAACGTAAATCTTTATTAGAACATTTTTCTCTCCCACTACTTAGTAATGATCTCCGAAGTTCACTTTGGAACAGAAAATACGTCTGAGTAAGAAGGAATTTCAAAATATCTGTCCAATTTACTAGACTTTGCAGGGGCAACCACTACTGTGGAGTCAAGGTCATCCAAAGTAACCAAAACCTCCCTGAGCAACAAGCAGTGGTGTTCTAGTTTAAACCTAAAAGTTACAACCTCTGAGTCCGTCAGAGGCAATGAACTTTCTGAATCTGAAATTTTACCTTCAGATGGAACCGCAGTACCCTCCTCTTCAGGTCCTTGGGAGGGCATTGGTGGTTCCACATTTGCATCAAAACACAAAGAGCAAGTGACACTTTGCAAGTCTCCTTGGTCCATACTGAATCACAATAATATAATTATGCAATAAAAACTTTAATTTTGACAGAAAATATTTTTAATGCAAAAAACATTAGTTTCTTTAAATTTAAAAATGTAACTTTTACTGCGTGTGAAAAAATGTGTTCAAACACCCATACACTAATAAAAATGACACCCCTACACCTCAGCAACTCTGCTGAGGTGCCTACCTGACTGCAAGACCGGAGACCTCACTCTCCCTCCTGGCAAGCAATCCGGACTCGATAGGGGAACGATTCAGCTGCACTCCGGACCTAGAAACGCCTGATCTTAGTCAGAAACATGCGCTTCTAGGCAGAGTAAATTTTCCGGTCTGTATCCGGTCTGAACTGTTTCTTCCGATAGAGGCGCAGTGAAAAAGCACGCAATACAGAAGATAACTAACACTCTCCCGGACGTTATTTCATATTAAAACTAACGCCATGATAAACGAACCACCAGAGCCCTCAAAGTGTTTATCTCCCAGCCCCAGTGCCTGCTAAACGCTATCTGGTTCACTCACACTCAGAGCTTTTGTCCCCTAATGAAGTGCCTTAAACCATAAGCCCTTTATGTAGTGCAATGAAATATAGTAAAGTGCTCCTTTTCCTCTAAGTGTCCCAGGAAAATAACAAAGCACTTACCTCATATGTCTGCCTGACAGCAAGGACAGTTCACCAGGTTTGAGGGGTCCTATCCCCCACATGGACCTGTGAAGAAAAATAATTTCCTGAATAAATATTCCTCAGGTTTTCAGGGTTAGGGCAGCAATAATATATGGGAGGCACAGTGAGAATTATGTCCCACAAGTTCCCATTGCTCTAAAGCCACCAATGCTCTACTGAAGAGGACTGATATGGACTACGGCTACACTCCAGGACAAAGCAGCACAATCCTGCACTACTTTAAAATTAATAAACTCTTGATTGAAGAATCTTATCTAACACCTCACTTTACCACTTCCTATCACGAACGTAGGCAAAGAGAATGACTGGGGTGGGAGGGAAGGGAGGAGCTATTTAACAGCTCTGCTGTGGTGCTCTTTACTGCCTCCTACTGACCAGAAGGTGAATATCCCTTTAGTAAATAAGATGATCCGTGGACTTGTGTCATAAAAAAGAAAAAGGAATCCCCGGCTTATCCCATTCCTGAACTATAATTTCTGACATCTTATCTGAAACAGGAAAAACTTCCACAGATGATGGAGAATCAAACTATTAAGTTTAGTTGATTCTTCAGGGGTTGACAACGACAGAAGGCTCGGAGTCGTCCAAAGTAGCTAAAACTTCCTTCAGTTGTAACCAGAGGTGTTCAAGCTTAAATCTGAAATTAACTTCTTCAGATTGAATAGAATTTTCCCTAATCATGTCAGAATCTGAGATCTCACCATCAGAAGCTACTGACGTATCCTCTTCATAAGACGCTTGGGAAAGGTTGACCAGTGCAGATTTAGACAGATCAGAAGGTTATCTGTGCAGCAAAATCTCCTGGCAAATAAACACCCTCAGAAGGTTGAGAGGAACGGCAGGGCACTGCATGTGAAACTATCAGGGCTTGAGATGTCTGAGGAGAAAGCTGAGGCATATCATGAACAGCATTGTCCTGAGAGACATAGGGCTCAGAAGGGAGTAATTTATCTTTAAATTTCAAAGTCTTAGACTAAAGTTCATCCATTGCTTTTGACAAATGTTTGCTTTTTCTGGAGGCTCAGGTTGTACCTCCTGTGCAATTTTGCTCTACTTGTTTGAGTCCATTTTAAATATATAGAAAATATGTAAAATATCTAATACCAGTACGGTATAAAAAACAGTCAAACACCTTTTAGCCGCCCAAAAGGAATTTTTTTTTATTTAAGATAACTTCCTCACACCTCTATACCTCAGGCTGAGCTAAGGAGTCTTACCACACCGGGACCGAAGTTGCCACTAGAAAACAGAAAGGGCTTTCTGCTCGTTTCAGATCCGCTGTCAGAGTAGGATGTCAGACTTGGAAAGCTAAGCGTTCAAATTGAAGCCAGCACAGAGAGATATGCGACAAGATCGCAAGATGTCTAACTCACTCCTGAAGAGAGGCGGGTCACGTGATCGGACTAAAAAACAGAATTTGTTTACCTGATAAATTTCTTTCTCCAACGGTGTGTCCGGTCCACGGCTTCATCCTTACTTGTGGGATATTCTCTTCCCCTACAGGAAATGGCAAAGAGAGCACACAGCAAGAGCTGTCCATATAGCCCCCCCTCTGGCTCCGCCCCCCAGTCATTCGACCGACTGTTAGGAGAAAAAGGAGAAACTATAGAGTGCCGTGGTGACTGTAGTGTATAAAGAAAGACATTTTTCAAACCTGATTAAAAACCAGGGCGGGCCGTGGACTGGACACACCGTTGGAGAAAGAAATTTATCAAGTAAACATAAATTCTGTTTTCTCCAACATTGGTGTGTCCGGTCCACGGCTTCATC